>NW_013668723.1:54107-57628 GCF_000517525.1 Limulus polyphemus
TAACATGACAGCAAATGTACCTGATCGTACCTGATGATGACAAAACCTTGTCGAAACGTTGTACATTTGCTGTCATGTTAAACTTGTATTAAAGTTTTTCTTCATTACCCATTTAAGCCGTCTCCAGCCATTATCAATCCGTTTAAAGTTTAAATAATATTAACACCATTTTACAAAAATGTCTTTGTTTGCATTCAAGATTTTTTTTACAAATGTGGAGTTACTATAATAGTTGCTGTTTTGTTATACAACATTTTATGAGAAAAGTGACTTTTAAGCACACAATAAACATACGGAGTATTTTATTTCTAGATACAGAACAGAGCAGCCCAGTTACTGATTTCTAGATGTAGATTAGAGCACATCAAGTCTGATTTCTAAGTATAGAACACACTGGTATACAATACTTAAATCACTAACAAATCGTACTTATACAATTTAAAACAACCTCTGTTAACCATCACACTTATAAAAATTTACATAAAAAAACTATGTAGAAGTTAAGATTTCATGTAATGCAGTTAGTCACGCGATTTTGAGGGTTAGATATGTAAACATATTTCGACACAGTTATTTCGAATTGCACTTCTTGTTCAACCTGACCTTATCGCATTGGTAATACTAATGTTAAGATAACATTAAATCACGACATTATGACAAATCAAAAGTCATCAACAAAATAAATAACAATGTGATATGACGTGTATATATATATATATATATAAATCTACATATAGATACGTGAAAACCTATGACGTCAAGCATCGATCATTTCCTGTGTCTCCATGCCACTGTCAAGTTAACGCGGGAAATCTATCGATTGGTATCAGAAATAATGACAAGGTTTCTAAAAGTTACAAAATCAGTTCAAACATGGTGGGGAAATATAATTAAATTAATAGGTCTAAATTAATTTCAACTTAACGTGAGATAATAAGGCTCATTTTTATGTAATATTGATAATAAGCCAGAGAAAGAAAAATCTCCTCATATTCTTAATGAACTGAATAAATTAAAAATTATTCTATATTTACGAACTAAAACCAAGATATGTGTAACGTTACGTTTACTGCAGCAGACGACCAACCTCGACAATATATATACTGAAAAAGTGAAACTAATAGTAATAATGAAATATTAAAATGGCAGGAACCTTCGATATGACGTAAAAAACCAACAGTGGGATTTATATTACACAAAATCATTAAGAAACAATACATAAAAATAAATAATGATTACTGAACGGGTGACTTACTCTGAACTGCAAGACCAGTGTGTCGCCAAATGAACATTACAAGCTACCAGTATTGCAAACATCCAGGACCGCAGAACTGCCATTTAGCTGATTAAATTAAACACCCGATGAATCAAATGGGCTCAGAGAAAAATTCTAGCTTATAATAACTGTGACAGAATGAACACAATCGTCCTCAGCTTCGTATTAAAATAGTCTAAGATCAAACCCTAATACTGGAGTAGGGAAGGCTTCTCCCACCGACTGTGATACCAAGCACGAGAAACTAAGTTCCGACTCCACCCTCATGCGGGTCCCCTTAACACTGTGAAGACTTGAGCGTAGCGCTAACAGCCCTTTTATACTCGCGTTTTCCGCCATCTTGTCGACGAAAAACTAGCTTACCATTGGCTCATGTTTGCTAATAGTACACGCCTGTATCAAGGAAGAATACTGGTATTTTCCACGAAAAACACACTTGTCGAGAAATTTCCATTTCGTAGAGAAGTCACAAATAATTTTAAAAAGTACAATTACCACAATGAAATGCATCTTAAAATTTCTCACAATAACCTTAAGCCTCTTTTAGAGAGAACACGCACTGTGTTAAGTGTATTTTTACGCCATCATAGAATTCACTATCGCAATTTGTATCACTGCGGCATTTTAAAACAATAAGTATGTTGATTAGAGCAAACCTACACAATGGACTATCCGTGCTGTGCCCACTGCGGGTATCGAAATATAATTTTTAGTGTTATAAGCCCTCTGCCTTACCGGTAAGCTATTTTTATTTTTTTATAGTGTTATTAGGGTAATTCCTTAACGAATTAGTTTTTTTTATGAAAACAAAACCCCAGACGTGCAAGAAGAAATAAAGAGGTGGCTCAAAACGTTATTTTTTGTACTTTATTTTTGAAAGCAAACATTATTTACAAAGCATCCAAATAAAACATAAATACAGCAAAGAAGGCAAAGCCGTTTGTTAGGACGAAAAGCATTTTTGTTTGCATGTATTAGTCATTTTTTCATATATTTATTTCAGCATTAGTAATATCTGAAAACAGTTTTTAAATCTAAATCACGACCTGTGTCTCCAGATAGTATCTTTATTATCTTAATATTTCGCTATTACATCTTCGTCAGGAGCTATCCATATTGCACATGTTCAGTAATCCAATTAAATCTGAATTGGAACACTGTCATTAATTAATCGATACACGTGTTTAGAAGGTTCAGTTCATATTAAAATATTATCAAACATTCTTG
This sequence comes from Limulus polyphemus, assembly GCF_000517525.1. Lineage (NCBI taxonomy): Eukaryota > Metazoa > Arthropoda > Merostomata > Xiphosura > Limulidae > Limulus > Limulus polyphemus. The sequence continues at coordinate 56,611 of NW_013668723.1, forward strand.
AGTTTAAACTGCTGAAACAAACCAACAATGCTAAATAAATATGTGTAAATCAACGAGTAAACTATCTGAAAAGTTACTGCTGACCCCAGGAGTCATATGTTAATTATCTGTATTAACTTAACATCACACACGTACACGTAGTTGTTTTCAAATACAAGATGGAATTTTCCTTCATCTGTCACTGATCTATATTACATTTTACCACACACACACTACGTTTTTAGACTTCACTAACAATAAACATATTCTAAATCGTGTAAATAGGAATATTTTTGGGCCTAAATACAACTCATAATCCCTTGCCGAAACAAACATGGAAAATATACTAGGGCATACACATACATCAGATCTATCATATACTAGAACATAAATACATAACACTTCTAATACACATTAAAGTATAAAAACACAACTATTACATAAATACACACCAGATCCAACACCAAAAAAATAAAAAATCCAACATATTTATTATGTACTAATACAATAATACAAACAAAATAATATAATACCTCTTGGCTTATGTGGTGCCGAATCAAACAAATGATACAATACCTCTAGGTTTACGTGGTGACGAATCAAACAAATTATACAATACCTCTAGGTTTACGTGGTGACGAATCAAACAAATTATACAATATATCTAGGTTTACGTGGTGACGAATCAAACAAACACTACAATACCTCTAGGTTTATGTGGTGACGAATCAAACAAATTATACAATACCTCTAGGTTTACGTGGTGACGAATCAAACAAATTATACAATAGCTCTAGGTTTACGTGGTGCCGAATCAAACAAATGATACAATAGCTCTAAGTTTACGTAGTGACGAATCAAACAAATTATACAATATATCTAGGTTTACGTGGTGACAAATCAAACAAATGATACAATAGCTCTAAGTTTACGTGGTGACGAATCAAACAAATTATACAATATATCTAGGTTTACGTGGTGACAAATCAAACAAATGATACAATAGCTCTAAGTTTACGTGGTGACGAATCAAACAAAT
>NW_013668723.1:57638-60997 GCF_000517525.1 Limulus polyphemus
CAAATTATACAATATATCTAGGTTTACGTGGTGACGAATCAAACAAACACTACAATACCTCTAGGTTTATGTGGTGACGAATCAAACAAATTATACAATATATCTAGGTTTACGTGGTGACAAATCAAACAAATTATACAATAACGCTGTGGCTATAGTTATTTGTTTAATTTCGCTCAAAAATACTCGAGGGCTATCTGCACTAGCCGTCCACTAAATCTTGAACTACTCTTCACCAACGAATAGTGGACTGACTGTAACACTATAATGCCCCTTACGGCTGAAAAGACTAAGATGTTCGGGAACTGATTTCTATCACTGCAACCCGCAGATTGCAAGTTTGGCACCCTAACCATTAGCCTATGTCAGGCCCCCTATTGGTTTTTGTGGTGGCGAATTAACAAGTTATAAAAATTAACAAAGAAACAATTACCACTTTTGATTAAGAAGGTGAACGTTTAACTAAAACAAGATAAAAGACATTTCAAACTTTTTTAAAAGTACCAATTAACGAGATGAAACTATTTTGTAAACTAAAATAAAACGATTTTGATTAAATAACTTCAACCGATAATGCATAAATCGACGACATTCTGTAAAAACTAAAAGTACAATGTACGTAACGAAAAGTCCAGATTTCTTAATTTGTCTTAAAGAATCTCACTGGGCGGCCGGAAATAAAGTAAGAGCAAAAAAGTCACAAATTTCTTAATACTCCAAAACAATGTAAAGTAATACAACTGAAAAACATTTTTAAGTTAGTTATTTATTTGCATAATATATAACATTATATGAAAAGTCCATGACATAAACAAATTAATTGTTTGTTTGTTTTGAATTTCGCGCAAGGTTACACGAGGGCTATCTGCGCTAACCGTCCCTAATTTAGCAGTGTAAGACTAGAGGGAAGGCAGCTACTCATCACCACCCACCGCCAACTCTTGGACTACTCTTTTACCAACGAAAAGTGGGATTCACCGCAACATTATAACGCCCCCACGGCTGAAAGGGCGAGCATGTTCGGTGTGACGGGGAAACACATTAATAATACAACTTACATTACACCCTGGTATTACATTTCTATTCAATGATACAAACAGTCTGTTAACTTGATGTTTCTATACACATTGCAGAATCAAGTGTACTTTTCGGGCATGTGTGAGGTTAATCTTCACATGAATGTATGTAATAATTCCATGATTTAACTTGTATGAACTTAAAGAATTATAAACATAAATTTTCAAATTGTGACTTTTTTCCCTACATTCTCTCGTATTGGGAAGTAGTGTAATATTTTGTAAATATCTCGTTCACATGAGCCCCTCTCCCCCTCAAAGTTAAATTTCGAACATTTCACAACTCTATTTTGGATATTCGAAAATACAAAAATAAAATTAACAAGAAAAAATAATTTCCACTTTTATCTAAGTGGTGCTGGTTTAACGAATACCTTCTCAAATCTAGAATGATTTGAGTCCATATTTTGTAAAATTAATATCTGTAAAAGATTAATGTCGTTAGCATTGTTGCTTTGTAGATGGTACATAACCTTGTGCTTATATTTACGTCAATAACATGATAAAAATTGTTAGTATTTAGCGTATGAATATTAATCATAATATTAACACACTAAGGACTTCAATGCACATTTCAATTCAATATAATTTTACTGTATATTTTCCCATTTCTTTCATACAGTTCCAGCAGTCAGGTTTTCTGTCATTCTCCCTCAAGTCTCTGAAACGTCTGATTCGTTCACTAACATCGTATGATGTTCACGTGTTTCAGAGAGCGAGTAAGCACTTTAGTGTTGTCAACGTATGATTCCTATAGAAACATACTACAACTAAAGGCTAAACAAAATTACATTATCGATAATTATGGGGATTGTAAATGCAGATTTACCAACTAGTAAAAACACCACTTTACAAAATACTTTTACAATTAATATATAAATTGTACTTATTTCCTGCAATAAGGGTGCAAGTATTAAACACGATAGTAAATAACAGACAACGTTTTCATTTTACACAAATGTTGAATTACATTACACACACACACACATGACGTACACGTTTACTTGTGTGTACAAACAGTAGGTGGAATGTTTTTACCGACTTCCATTTTCTTTGGTTTGGAGTTGACGACCAGGGCTTACTTTCACGTGGAACGTTTCGAAACACAAGTTTTTTTTATCGATTGTACTTAAGAAAACGTTTGTTTATTGTGTTTACTAGGTTTATCCGGCATCATCAGGTGATACAAGAACTTAGCCTAACATAAATTAATTTAAAAAAGGAATTACGTGAGAATCTATAACTATAATAACCTACAAGCATGTGATTAACCAATTGAACCGTCAAATTTAGAAATATATAAATAAAGCTTTTAGGCCTGAATCTAAGTATTGAAATTTGTTCTATGTGCAAAAGAGAAGGGACCGATTAAGAGATATAAGCGAATACTTCTGTATTTGTTAAGAATACAGTTATATTGTTGTTCTATTAATTTGGCTGCTTTTATGTATGTGTATTAATGTGGTGAGGATTATTTACGTTCGAAGAATAATAAAAAATAATGATTGTTCCTAGTCATGTGACAGGGATTTTAAATGTGCGCACAAACAAGTACAAAGTTGTTTGTTTGTCTCATAAACATAACAGCGTTTGCAATCCATACATTTCCTGAAGTATCATTATCTGTATACATTTTGGATAGCGGTTGACCAAACATTTTTTCCAGGTAAAAATGTAGATTGTACTTTTATGTCAATTTTATACTCTGACTGTTTTTAACCAGATGTTTGTTACAGCATGAGAGAAGTTAGGGTTGAATGATAAAGTAAAAGAAACGGGAACATATTTAGAATAATAATTTTTTATGTCAATTTATGGGTTATTTTTAAAAGAAGCAATTTATTAACAAGAGGGAGAGTTTAATTTGCTTAGAATTTCGCGCAAAGCTACACGAGGGCTATCTGCGCTCGCCATCCCTAATTTAGCAGTGTAAAACTAGAGGGAAGGCATCTAGTCAACACCACCCACCGCCAACTCTTGGGCTACTCTTTTACCAATGAATATTGGGATTAACTGTCACATTATAACACTCCCAAGGCTGAAAGGACGAGCATGATCGGTGTGATGAGGATTCGAACCCGCAGATTGCTAGTCGAGCGTGAATTTTATTTTGGGCGTATCTGGTTTGGAGAAGAGAAAAACTCGTGAATGTTATATTTGGGTGTATCCGGTTTAGATGAGAAAAAAACTCGTGAATGTTATGTTTGGGTGTATCTGGTTTGGAGAAGAGAAAAACTCGTGAATGTTATGCTAAACCAGATACACCCAAAAATGAGAGAAAAA
>NW_013668723.1:61864-63906 GCF_000517525.1 Limulus polyphemus
AAAAAACTCGTGAATGTTATGTTTGGGTGTATCTGGTTTGGAGAAGAGAAAAACTCGTGAATGTTATGTTTGGGTGTATCTGGTTTGGAGAAGAGAAAAACTCGTGAATGTTATGTTTGGGTGTAACTGGTTTGGAGAAGAGAAAAACTCGTGAATGTTATGTTTGGGTGTAACTGGTTTAGATGAGAGAAAAACTCGTGAATGTTATGTTTGGGTGTAACTGGTTTGGAGAAGAGAAAAACTCGTGAATGTTATGTTTGGGTGTATCTGGCTTAGATGAGAGAAAAACTCGTGAATAATGATAAGTTTATTGAAGGCTGAAAAAAAATGTGATCAACATATTAAAACTAAAAAAATTGGTTTGTAAAGTGAATTTAAGACGGCAAAGTCTTCAGTTTTTATCGTGAATATATTGGCAAGTACTGGAGCTACAGGATTTCCCATTCTGAGGCCTTCAATATGGGTATAATTCACACCTTCAAACTGGAAGATTTAGCGGGAAAGAGAAACGGTTCTCTTATAGTGTTGATTTTTAGGCAAAAACGAGTATTATAATCGTTTTGGGGAAATTTTGTTTGTTTTTTAATTTCGCGCAAAGCTACACGAGGGCTATCTGCGCTAGCCGTCCCTAATTTAGCAATGTAAGACTAGAGGGAAGGCAGCTAGTCATCATCACCCACCGCCAGCTCTTGGGCTACTGTCACATTATAACGCCCCCACGGCTGAAAGGGCATATTTGGTGGGACGGGGATTCGAACCCGTGACCCTCCGATTGTGAGTCGAGCGCCTTAACCACCTGGCCATGCCGAGACCGAAAAGGGGCTTCATTCCGTTAATTGCGGTGTAACATTTCCTATTATTTAAATACGTTTTTTAGAATATTATAAATATTGCCACGTAAGCCATAATGAGCACATTTATAAAGGAATTCTGTATGATTTACGCTCTTAAATACCTTGAAAATACCTAGCCCACAAACCAAAACAGATCTCGTGGTCTCGTAAGCCTTAATAACCTTTGTAGCGATTGCCAGTAGACTTTTGTTTACTGAAACGAAACTGCGAATCACTTAGGTCTTGAATCGTCTGAAAAAAACTTAATGATACGATTGTACAAAATGCAGTCAACAACACGAGCAAACGCAGACAGGATAGAAATAGGCCGATAATTTTCGACCCGGTCAGGGTCACCACTCGTGTAAATAGGTATACTTTTAGCAATTTCAAGAACTTTAGGAAATTTACCAGCAACACAAACATTATTAACAAGAATAGTTAAGGGGCCAATAATGGGCTCACAAGTAGGCTTAACCATTGAGGGTAATACATCGTCCCATCCAGCGAATGTGATAGTATTTGAGAGTGTCTTAATGGCTGCACGAATTTCAGTCGTAGTTACAGGGGCAAGATAAAGAGACTGAGTTACAGGTTGGTTATGACATTTAATGTTAGTAGGAGTAACACCTGGTCTTGAGAAATAACCGTTAAGATTATCAGTAATACCAGAAGGATCAGTAACAAAAGAACGTGAAATACTATAAATACTTTTTTAATTATGCACAAAGCTACACAAGGGCTATCTGTGCTCTGCCCACCACGGGTATCGAAACCCGGTTTCTAGCGTTGTAAGTCCGGAGACATACCGCTGTGCTACTGGAGGGCAAGAACTTTAGTAAAAGGAAAACATGAAATATAGAACATGCAAGACAGTTCGACAAAAGGGGAAAAATGCCGAATCAACATCGGGTTCCCCGTATATCACAGGGTTCCAATCAAAACTACTCAAGGCATGAAGAACTATTATGAGTGTCGGTATTTATTAAGTTTTATGAATAGTAAAAAACGTAGACGAAATAGCAGAGACAAGGTATAGGGAAACTCAGTAGAGCACATACCACTATTAACGAACACTAACCATTTCTGGAAGGACAATGAGGAATAATATTCTACATATGTCCACCAAGTTTCATCAGAATCCGATCATTTCTGACTAAGTTATGGAGCAAAAAACCAAAAATAGTGTGAAAAAATCGGTCCCCCATG
>NW_013668723.1:64753-74687 GCF_000517525.1 Limulus polyphemus
TGAACCCAGAACTCTCCCTACACTTGAAAGGTTTCACTTTTGAACCCAGAACTCTCCCTACACTTGAAAGGTTTCACTTTTGAACCCAGAACTCTCCCTACACTTGAAAGGTTTCACTTATACTACTGAACCCAGAACTCTCCCTACACTTGAAAGGTTTCACTTATACTATTGAAGCCAGAACTCTCCCTACACTTGAAAGGTTTCACTTGTACTATTGAACCCAGAACTCTCCCTACACTTGAAAGGTTTCACTTGTACTATTGAACCCAGAACTCTCCCTACACTTGAAAGGTTTCACTTGTACTATTGAACCCAGTTTCAAGTGTAGGGAGAGTTAAAGGTTTCACTTGTACTATTGAACCCAGAACTCTCCCTACACTTGAAAGGTTTCACTTGTACTATTGAACCCAGAACTCTCCCTACACTTGAATTCCAGACAGGATTGGAATACTTTGCTAAAAAAATAGCTATTCAGGAATGTTTTAGTTCATCATATAAACCCACCTCTTCTGAAATCATTCATAATAGTACAAATAATCAAGATCAAAGTATTCTCCACCAAAACCTAAAGTTACGCATTCTGTCTTTTCCTCAAATTCAAGAAACTTATCAAATTCTATCTGTTCTTCATGTTATTTGTCCACGAATTTCTTCCTGACAAACCTAGACTGCTAAAAATCAAACCTTTCTCCTAAAGAACATAAAGAACTAAAAGTATTAAAAAGTGATAAAAGTATAATTTGATTGAAATCTGACAAAAGTAACGTGTTGTCATGGATCAGACAATAGCGCAGCATAAGATATACACACACTCCTTGACGATTCATCTCATTACCAAATATGGAAACTAACTTAACCCTTTCCAAAGAATAACAAAAGAAACAATTTCTTCTACAGTTACAAACTTCTCAACTGTCTATTAGTATATATCAATTTCTTTGTCCCTTAGCTTCCCATACTTCTCAAACTTAGTCCCCTAAAAACTCACATACCCAATTTCCTCTTATATCTTATTGTTTCAGCTTACAACTACAACCTAGGAAAATCCTCATGCTTCCTCTTTCATAAAAAATTCTGAAATGTTTATTAAAACATTTCAAGAATTTAATTATTTTGTTCAATTATTCACATTCCACGTACGAAAGATCTGTTCACGTCCTTGAAGCAATAAATGCTTCCCTGAAATTATACCACAATGATTCTAATCCCTGTTTTTGCTTAAATATCAACACTATAAGAAAACTATTTCTCTTTGCTACTACATCTTCCACTTTCCAGTTTGAAGATGTGAATTATATTCATATTGAAGGCCTCAGTATGGGAAACCCTGTAGCTCCAGTACTTGCCAATATATTCATGATAAAAACTGAAGACTTTGCCATCTCAAATTCACTTTACAAACTAATTTTTTGAATTCAAAATAGGTCACATGCTGCACCCTTTCAATGAGTTGGTTTCATGACCTTAGATACCAATCATTTGATTCTCCAAACATTTTGTTTCAAAAACCCAGCAATTCATAAGAACAAGCTACACCTCTCCCCTAAAAATCTTCCCTATACTAGGATACTTCCCAGAACACCTACTTTTCCAATTCCAATAAATTCTGAAATGAAGTCCAGCAGTCGATGTTCCAAGCTTTGTGTACTGACCTTATAAAAAGGACATCAAAAATCCTTAAAAATTCCTATCATTAACAAACTAAATCAAAAGAATTCCATGAAAGAGCAAGTATTTTAAAACAAAATCAAAATGCATAAACAAGTTAAAAAAAAAATCTATCTCTAACTGGAGAACTATACTTTTTTAGAAAAGAACTGAACCTTAAAACTCCTAAATTTGTTATATACCATTCACTAGTGATGAGGCCCACACATCTATTGCATCATATTGAATAATTGTGTTTTTCTAGAGTTTTCAAACACTACTTTGTTAATTTCACTTACTGGTAAGAAGTATAATTTATGCACAAGATATAAACTCTTTCCGAGTTTGAACCTAGAAACTGAACTTCTCTCAGCACAACTACATTAACATAGCTAAACATCTGTCTAAAGTCATAGGTAATATGCTTTTTCCAATACCACTAGTTGTTATGTGTTTTCAAGTTGTGTTTTGATAGATCAAGAGTTTGATCATACATGGTTAAAATATAATTTTATTAGCAACGTCAGTGAAAACATTGGAGGCAGTAGTACTGAAATGCCTTGCAAATTATTAACTACACGTGTTAACCCTTACCACACAATAACAGCACAATCACCAAACATACGACCAAGTTCAATTTGGTACTTGACGAGATATCTTTTAACTGTATTTACACATTCTCAGTTATGTAAAATTGCTTGACTGTAGAATTCAAATAAAATATTTCTTGAAAGAAAGATAAAGGAAAAATTTTGGAAGTTTCTTAATTGTACCTCATTCCATCAGAGAAAAATGTCAGCTTACTGATGAATACATTAAAATCAAATGTTGCCTTTCCAAAAATAATCTGGATGTACATGGTTAAAAAAAGCATTTCTTTAATATTTATTAACTTAGCTCATCGAATTACCCATCAATAAAAAGAAATATACCGATGAAAGGCTCTGAATTTTTTGTTGATAATATTCATGTAAAAGTTTTGAATAAATATCTAAAAGCAAAATAAATTAGTTGACTCATTCGTGCAAACAAACAATACCAAAAACAATAAACAACAAGTAACAAAACACAAGAATTTCAAATTACTTGTCTTATCATTGGAATTTTCTATCACAAGGTTTTTTTGCCTTCAGCTACAAGTGTCACCAACCAGTCACAAAAATCAGACCTCTGAAATTAAAAAATAATGTTGACCCAGAACATCTAATGATACCAATATTTGTTTTTAACCTTATTTTATTAAGATAACACATTTTTACATATTCCAGTGGGAAATCGAGGAGTCCAAAGGTTTAGACCACAAAATACACTCTGCGCGTATAGCTAAGGATCATTATAAAAGTAACAATCGATGTCTTCATTCTGTTTAAAAAGCCAGACAAAGCTCTTGTGGGGAAGATGCTGTTGACTAGCTCCCTTTCCTCTGGTTACTAGTTCAAAATTTGGGACAGCTATGCTACCTGAACCTACGGTGGTCTGAGGTGGCCATCAGAAAACCATAACAAGCAAACAACTAATACAAATATTTGGAATACCTGAAAGATTAAGCAATGGTCAAGGTACTTTCTTTAATTTAAAAATTATCATTATGCAATGTACATTAAAATAGACATATTATAAAAAAATTGAGAGCATTCTTTCGACAATAAACGAAACTACTTGAACATAGTCAACCTCTGACAGTCAAATCGTGCAAGTGATAAAGTTCTTTGTATGCCCATTCAGAAGTTTGCAATTACATTTACTATATCTCTTCCATCCTACAGCACTATTTTGATTATGTATACTTTATTAAAAATATCCACTTGACACATTTCAACAGATACATCTACATCATGTCAAACGTACTGGAACTGTTTTGTGTTTAGTGCAAAGCTACACAATGGGCTATATATACACCCTCTCCACCATAGGTTTGTTTGTTTGTTTGAAGTTAAGCACAAAGCTAAACAATGGGCTATCTCTGCTCTGTCCATCATGAGTATCGCAACCCAGTTTCTAGCGTTACAAGTCCGCAGACATACAGCTGTGCCACTGGGGGGGGCCCCCACCATATGACTTGAACCCTATATTTTAGCATTCGTTAATCACTAAACTTATCACTGATCCATCAGGGAAGAATGACACTGTTAAGTGTTAATTAACATTTCTAATAACTTGAGTGACTACTATCACTCTGTATTAATTGATTTCTACTTAGTGCTACTAGGTAAAATATTAGAGAACTCTCCTAAAATTCTTCCGATGTTCAGAAGTGATAAAACTGTCTGTGAATATACATATTTGCATAAGTGAATATCATATGTATGTATAGTACATTCTCAACTTATACTTAAAATTAATTTTTCAATACTATAACATCATCAGGGAATTTTAATTGGCACCATCTGTGGACATTTTGTTGTACTATATATATATAGTTGTTGTTAATTAAAATTTCACAACGTTGTCACTTTTCCTTACACATCATTTAAGCCACTCTGTTTTTCAAAACGAATTCACAAATCGTAAGATTTAATATGTCAATTCATTTTTTTTTGGCCCAAAATTTACACCTGATTTGTTAACTTAGTGCCTATGTGTATTAAACCTATGATGTTATTCTTTTAAATGGCTAGGACCTTCAGAAGAATTTATCTGTCCAAATTCATTTCTACCTTCATTCTAACAAATGTAATGTGAAAGTTCAAATGATACTTAAGTTACCAAATACGCAGAGGGAAATCCTGGTCCATTTTAAAGAGTAAGTCTATGTTTTACCAATGTAATATGCAAAGACTCACATTAACTTATAAACTTGTTATATAAATTAATACCAGCAATGACAACAGGGTGTCTAGCTATTTTTATGAAGTCCATATAACTAATAATCAAGAAATTTCAATTTTTGTCTCTCTCACATGCAGGACTTGATCCCAGGGCCACTCACACTACAAGTTAATGTTCTACAAACTGAACTAAAAAGAACTTTTGGTAAAAGCTCTTTTTAACAATTACCACATTTTTCCCCTTTCACAAACAAGGCCTATCCTCAGGCTTTATCTCAGGGTTGTTGGCTGATCACTAGTTCGGGAACCAGTTTTCATGTAGTAATTTCAATTTTTGTCTCTCCCACACACAGGATTTAAATCTAGAAACAACTGAGCTAAAGAGTTAACAACTCAAACTACCACAACAACATAATTCTATATATATACGTCTCCGTTATCTGAATCTTTTCCCCCGCTCTTAGAACTGATCTTATTCTATTATTGTGCTATTATTGTTCTTTTAAATGGCTAGGACCAAATTAACAAACAGTTTTACTAGCGTACATGCAGTACAGTACAAAGTTGTTTCTTAATTATATCAAACATACAAGGAGAACACTTTCTTAAAGTCTCCTAACCGAATAGCCAATAGAAACATGAATTTATGAGTCTTGCAATTTAACCAGTTTAATATAGCTACTTTCTTATGCTACACCATAATACTCTCATTTATTATATCTTACTTACTAAAGTGCAGTGGAAATGTCATAACTGAAGTCACTTCACCTTTCAATAACTAGTTAAGAATACAATTTTACTCAGGTGTATACAATTTTTTCAAAACTTCCACGTCTTCTGCATGTTTTCTCTAAATTATTATACTATTATGGTAAAATTGATTTCAAAAGGTCATAACCACATGTTAATTCTTTTACACAGTTAAAGATTATGTGTGCAACTTAAGTCTAAAGTAAGGATGTATGTGATTCCGTGTGGACTTCTATGAAGGTAATAATGAAATCTGTGCGTGTGGCTTGAGATGGTTAAAATTATGCGTAGATCAGTAGCTGAAGTATGTAACTTAATTACTTGTGGAATACTGTGCTAAGACTATAAAAGTGGGAAATCCACATAGGACTTAAGCCTCTTTTGTCTTCATTTATTCCTGTATTTGTTCTGTGCAGAAGTTTGGAAAAACCTATTCACCCTAGCAGCAAATACAAATCATAATGGAAAGTAAGAATATGGTAATTTGGTGATGCATACAAATATTATTGTAGATAAAGACTTTGTTCACTTGTGTTGGTTCTTCCTTTGCTGTTTACGTTTGATTTATTATACGCATATTTCTGCAATACGAGTTTAGCAGAAACTTTTAGACACATCTGTTGTATAGGAGTAGAGCAACTAAATACTCAGTGAACATGTGGAAAGTCTTTCACAAAATAAATTTTAGTTCTTCCTGTACATATGAAATTTTATCAAACAATGCTTTCAAAGAACCCAATCTAGCATCGCATACCACAAAGTGATACCTGAAAAAGTTATTTTGCAGGAATATAAGCCTGTATTATCACTTTCAAACTAAGTTACAAAGAGTTCAAGATACAATCATCACAAAAAAAGTTTCCAGTTAACAAACATCTGAATAAATTCCCATGCACTATTTAAACTAACTGAGTATTATCAAAGTTTTTCTTCATAATGCGTATCAAATAGAAATCAATCTATAATACCTATAAGTATACAATATTTTCTATAAAACATGCCATAAATAGTCTTAACCTTTTATCTTGAAATAAGAAGGGTACAGGTGATCTCATTGAAGTTTATAAAGTCATTCTGGGGATAAATAAGATAAAGGCCTCAGATTTATTTCCCTGAATACTAAAAAAAAAGGACACAAATTTAAGATTTGACAAAGATAGGGACAAATGAGGTTCAATTAAAAGTATTTTCTTTTTCTAATAGGTGATTAGCTCATGGAATGAGATGCCATCAGCAACAGTGGTAGCCAACATCTTGCACTTTAGAAAAGACTGGGTTAAAGGGGAGGAATCAGTGATTTCCTGAAAAATAAAAGGTGGGTTTAAATTTTCTACTTTTCTTTTTCTTGAAGTGGTCACCCTTGAAGGACCAAATGGCTATTTGTTATCCATATGTATACTACCAAATCTGACATTCATTACTGATGCCTTTTTTGCTGAATTACAATGAGCATATAAAGATTTGCCACACACAGAAAGCCATTGTGAAGACTTGACAAGAAATACATCCCAGAAATATGCAATATAATTTTGAATAGTACTTTGTTGTTATATAATTACTGACTCTAGGCTTGCAATGAGTATAGGTTATACAATTTCATCCCAACTGATAAAATCTTTTTTTACTCAATAGTTTAGGCAGTGTATTCATGATGAAACAAACATGAAAACGTCTGTTTGGCATTCGGTAAAGTAATGTCTTTGTAAGTCATATGCAACCATTTTCATAGTCAGATGTCAATTCAATATATAATTTATATGTGCTCAGCTCACACAATAAAATTCTTCATTACTCTTTTCATAAAGAATTTAGCTGAAAATACAAGAAAAAAAGTTAGCCTTAGTTCAAATACTGAGCAAAAACAAAATGCAATTAGACAGGTATTCGTAAACAAACAAACACAGAAAACTGATGTCCAAAAACTTAGACGTATCACTACACCAGTGGTAGAGACTGACTAGTGAAAGTCACAATTTACACTTGTGATCATTACAAGTAAACTATAAGGATTCAAACAGCAATTTAAAATTTTAAACTAATGCCAAAATTTGATTCAAGAAAAAAATAAACTGAAAAAAATATTTAGGATCAGTTAGGAACTCGAAACAAAGAATTTTTTTTATGTCTATGGGATTAAAGCATGGTCATTCTAGAAATTTCCAAACGTTTAGTTTTTGTCATCCAAAGAAAAATCCTGGCCATATAATATGCAGGATGTCCATTAATGGAAGACAGCTGAGTACTAGAACCTCACCATGTCATTACAGTCTATGTTGGCACATCTAGTCATAATCTGTCACTTTTTAAAAATGGAGATCCTTCTTGATTATGTTGAACATACTGTTGCCTGGAATATGTAGGCAGTGTTTACCACTGACTTTTCTCACCTGTTCTATAGTAGAACTTGTTGCAGATCTCTTTTCAATTGGTCATGGTGTCCCAAGTTGATACATATTCCTTTGTTTCCCAGTACCAACAAGCACAAGTGATATCTCTATCTGGGAAAATCTAATTCATGATCTGAACAAATATTTATAATTGATGTGTATGAATATTTTGTGTTACATATCCTTCCCAAAAGGTATTAATTTTCAGTTGCATCCCAATCTTACAAATTTTTAAAAATATCAAATATCTCATTGACTCCATTCCACCGCAACTTTATATCAACTTGTGGTTATCATGTGACTATGATTTATGTACTAAAAATAATTTTAATATATGATGTACTGAAATCTTTGTACATACACAATACATATATACAGACACACACACAGCAAAATCCTTAAAACACTTTTCAACTATATAAAGGAATGTTCTGAATTGGAATTTCTAGGGATGGTGGAACTTTCAAAATTTAAAATAAAAATTTATATAACACAGATGTATAACTGACAATTATCACTAGTTTCATGCTTATGGCAAGTCCTATCTTCCTGCTGTAAATGCAAAGGAACTAACAGTAAACAATCTTTGAAAAAATAAGCACAGTGCACTTAAAACTTACTGCCTGGAAAGATTTGTTTCTTATGGATTTCCCGCAAAGCTACACTAGGGCTATCTACGTTAGTCGTCCATAGTTGAGCAGTGTAAGACTAGAGGGAAGGCAGCTAGTCATTACCACCCACCTCCAACTCTTGGGCTACTCTTTCACCAATGAATATTGGGATTAACTGTCACATTATAACACTCCCAAGGCTGAAAGGACGAGCATGATCGGTGTGATGGGGATTCGAACCCGCGACCCACAGATTGCAAGTCGAGTGCCCTAACCAACTGTCCATGTCGGGCCCACCTGGTGAGGTAGGTACTTACTTGTCCTATACTTAGTCTGCAAGGTTTTTCTTTGAATATACATCTACTCCAAGTACTCTTATGTATCACTAAACTTTTGTCACAGTTCCACTTTTAATTCTTATGGTTAAGAATCCTAATTTCTTCCCAGATTTGAATTTGTTACATTTGAGAAGCAAGATTTCACAAAATCAGTAATTAGATTCATATTATAAATAATCACTTGAATATCAATGTAATAAAACATGAACTCCCTCTCACCCCCAAGAGCTTTGGCATATTAAATGATTTAAAATATTCTTACCTGTTAGATGTTTCAACAGAGATACAGTGTAAACTTTCATTAAATGCACCAGTGGATGTATATGATCTGTAATTAAGCATAACTTCCAGCTATAGTAAAGAATCAACAATCAAAATACTTTAATATGTCATAAACATTCAAAACAATAAACCACGTCAATATTATCATTATTATTATATATTTAAGTTGCTAGCACATTACGAAAGGTCAAATCAAATATTCCAAAATAATTAAACAGTGTAAAAGGTACATATTTAAAAGCTAAATGTAAAGTTTTACTTTACTCACATGACTAGCTCCAATTTTATACACAAATAATGACAGAGAAGATGAAAATAGTTTTAAAAATGAAATTTCTATCTTACTGTGATTATTCAACTCATTCACAACCTTAAATCCCCTAGTAAATTACTGTTGTAAGAATAACAGACCTATAATTACCAGGACACTTTTCATCATCCCCCCTTAAAAAGAGAATTAACAGTTGCTCACTATTCTGGGACTTGTGAAAAAAATATTAGATATACAATACAACAGAAGTTCAACATTCTTCAATAAATGTTTCTTTCCTTATTCAGTAAATTTTCTAGCTGTTTCTTACAGTATTCGAATTATTCAGAGGCATGAATAAAACTAATGTATCATTGACTATAAGCTCTATAATGTCTTTCATTACTAATTCAATTTTAGAAAATGCTAATTATAAAATAATGGTTTCTTCATCAGAGGCATTGCTACTGACCTGGCAAATTAAAAAAAAAAAGTTGTTTTCAAAATAACTCTCCGTACACAAAGGCTACTCACTGTACGCACTACAATTGCGTAATAATATTATAATAATATATTCCTTGGTAAGATACATAACGATGTTCTAATAACAATTAAGTGTAAACATTTTTGAAGAACTATTTATACTAATTAATGTTAACTTGCGATCAGAACAAGCTATCTACTTAGAGAAAAAGTTAGTATTTTCTTAAATCGAAAATGTATTTCCAGTAATACTTACCTCACACTACAGCTATTACTCGATTGCTAGGCTATCTTTACTTTTGCCCATCTAGGCATTGGTCTGATTTTTTTCTCACTTGCTCAAGTTTTTTATTCCCCACTTAATTTCCCTTGGCGATATCTGTCTCGTGACATTGTAAACCTATATCAATGTGCC
>NW_013668723.1:75687-77092 GCF_000517525.1 Limulus polyphemus
TTGGCGATATCTGTCTCGTGACATTGTCCACCTATATCAATGTGCCCTCTATTCTGCTACTGTATAGAGGCTCTTCCTTCAGATAATATTGTCAATTTTCTGAAACTGACCCAATTCGCAGTCTTTAACACCAGTTCTTAGTGGGGAGGAAGGGTGGGAGAGTTTGAGAGGAGGTAAAATTATTGGAAACACATTTTGGATTTAAGAAAATGTTAACTTCCAAAACACACTTCTGCTCACACTATGAAATTGGTATGCAGAGAAGGGGAAGATGGATGAGGGAGGACAAGAAATCTCAAGTGAGGTTCCATTGATCATAGTCTACTGCAAACAGCACATGTGAGCATGACCCAAGAAAATAAAGGATTCCATGGAAGCCCAAGTCCCCTAATAAGAGAAAACCTCCCACACAGGCAAAGAAGAAATGGTTAGATCATTGTAAAACAATTTCACTATGTCCCTCAAACAAAGTGGAGAACGATGGGCCTTACTGAGATGGGAATTGAAGAGCACCTACAAATAAACCAGATATAGAGTGGAGGTGAGATGAGAATTCTCCAGCTTTACTAACTAACCAAGATGAGCCCTCTCCTGAACGAGTAGATTATGGTTGTAGGATGCCTGTTAAGATGGAGCTAAAAGCAGCCAATCATGATGGGACTTGGAACCACAGTCCCAAGACACGAGCAAAAGTATGCACTACTCGGCAAAAAACATATGGGGCTTACACAAGACCAAACGAGAGAGTGCAGAACTGATAAACCTGAACTCAGTGAACAAATCAAAGATAGAGTCTGGATTTAGGGGAAATGGGAATGTGAAAATAAGCATTTGAGACATCCACCTTTGTCATCTAAAATCTTGGAGCAACATCATAGAGTAAGAAAAGTATCCATGGGAAATTGAGGTAGGTCAAGAAACTGATTGAGAAATGAAAGGTTTAGGACCTAACACCAATCCCTAATTTTCATAGGAATGAGAAACAGATGGGAATAAAATCCTGGAGAAGGAAGAGAAACCTGTTCAATAGCATCATTAGCTTATAGGTCTAAAACTGCCACTGACAGATCCTGGCAAAAAACTGAACCCCTTGGAGAAAGGAAAATAACAGGAATAGGAGATAAGGAAGGAGAAGTGGGAAAATGAAAGATAAGGCCATCTAACAAAACCTGCAACACCCAATGATAGGCCTCAAATGAACTCTAAAGATCTACCAGCTGAGCTAAATGGGTCCCTACTGTCCCTGAGCCTAGAGGTTAGTCACCACTGAGACATACAGTGCTGAAGTGTACGAAAGGTGGATGAACAGATAGGACCAGAAGAATTGGAGGAGGGAACAAGGAGAGGAAGCAGTAGGAAGAAATGGGTAAAGAAGGAGCTTGAGAGAGGCAGGAAACAAGTGATG
>NW_013668723.1:77795-82909 GCF_000517525.1 Limulus polyphemus
TTCCCTTAGTGAAACTATGCTGGCTCTCTCATACTATATCACATTGCCTTAAGTGACAAAGGCCTAAGTAGATCCACAGCAGCATAGGCAGAAGATTTGGCATGAATTATATACATCGGAGGAGGTATATCAGGTTAAGAAGATGCTGGCCACATGAAAGACTCCATTTCCCATTATACAATACCTGTCACTTCCTCAACAGACAAAGACAAACCCAATATCATTTAAGTTGTTAGTTTAGCATGAACAATATCTTGTTGTCCCACACGAGACAAAGTAAAAGGTAACTTCACTTGCAAATTAATAATGTGGAAAAAAAATAGTCAAAAAAGTTTGTATGTACAGAACTGTTGGAAAGAAACCTCCAAATTTAATATTTCTACAACAGTTAGTTTTTTAGATACATACACAAAACAACTGATATCTCAAAAGCTAACAAGCAAAAAATAAAATGGAACACCTTTACAAACAAGTACCAGATTTAGAAATGATGATTGAACCATTAGTATAGAGGAAGCTAGCTGTACTAGGAGGGTGTGTCATACTCCTATTAGTTTAAGGTTGTCGCATGCTCATTTGAATGAATATCACAGCAATATTATGCAAAAATTCATGATTTTAGTCACAAGGCTAGCAGTGAGAGAAAACGTTCACATACAGAGGGCAGCACTAAATCAGGAAACTATATGTGAGTGGAAGTTGTGTATGATATCAGAATCCATACATCTTCCACTGGTTTTGGGTGTTACTGGCTGTGAAGTGGAATTAGATAATTTAATGAATGCCATGAGTAATTGATTGATGGCTTTTAATTATAATAAATGCATGGTAATTCATGTGGGATATCATAGCTTGAATTAGGAGTATAATTTTGATGGGAATAGCCTCAACAGTGTTATTGAAGAAAAGGATATCTTGAAGTTGTGGTTGATCAGTCTCTTAAGCGAACCAAGTATAATACTGTTGCTAGTGGTAGGCAAAAAAATATCTTACAGAAATATTAAATACAAGTCTAAAGAGATTATAATATAATTCTATGTGTCACTGGTTATGCCACATTTGGAGGATTGTGTTTAGTCTTGGGTTCCTTACCTTAGGAAGGACACTGAATTGTTAGAGATAATACACGAGATGGAAAGATTGTTATAAGAAAATCTCTGAAGTGTTTAAGATTTTGAAGAGAATTGATAATGCCAATGCATCATCTGTTTTCAAACTTAATGGTGAGAATGGTAGGGCTAGGAGATACAATGGCAGGGTAGGAGTCGTCTACAGGTTATTTTTCTAATGAGATGATTAGCCTTTGAAATGGGTTGCCTTCAGAGGTGGTGGATGCAGCAAGTTTATAGGAGCTTAGGGAAAGGCTTCATTGATAGTTTAATAACAGTTAGCTTTAAAGTTTTTTTAATATTTACATAGTGGACGGGGTGGCCTAGAACAGTGGTTCCCAAACTATTTTAGTCTGAATGTTAAACTGGTGATGATTATAGTAACTGTGTAAACCGCATGGTATAGTGTAAATATCTTTGTAGACCGCATACTATAGTAGCACCCAAAACAGTATGTTATTAATTCAGTGAAGTCATGGCAGCCAATTTGTTACAAGCGATAACAACCAAAGTGAAGACCACTAAGTATTATTCTATAAGTGCTGGCTCAACACTAGACATATTGCACTTGAACCAACTATCCTTCATTAACTGATATGTCAGTAAAGATGGAAATGGTTTCTAAAGTTTATTCCAACACTGGGCATAAAGCCAAGACTTTGTTCAATATTGTCACCAATACACTGGAATTTTAACTTGACATACTGAACTGCAAAGGACAGTCTTATGACAATGCTGGCAACATGTCTGGTCCCTATTCTGGGCTTCAAGCTTGAATTAAGGAAAGAAACCCCTTAATCAGCACATTGTTCTTGCAGGAACACGTGCTACTAAATACTGCTTGGAAGTAATTTCTTTCATTGCGACCATTCAACAGTTATACAAATAGGTGGGAAGTGCTAAATGTAATATCATCAAAAATGTGTCCATCACAAGATGTTCATTGTGCAACAATACATGTCATAGTCTGAGAAAATCATAGAAAGAGATAATTCAAGCCCTGAATACAATTCAGGAAGACATTTCTCCAAAACAAGTAATATGAAGCAAGGCTACAGCAAGCACTACGGAGAAACTAGGAGCAGCTGCATCATGACCATATTTTGTAGTTACATTTTCTACAATTCAGGAAGACATTTTTCCAAAACAAGTAATATGAAGCAAGGCTACAGCAAGCACTACGGAGAAACTAGGAGCAGCTGAAGACTGCATCATGACCATATTTTGTAGTTACATTTTTGACAGATTTAATCCCACCAACAAATGCCTACAGACTATTATTATAGAAATATGGACTATTGTTAGGTTCTGTGGTGCTCTTTTTGAGCCCATATAAGAATCTAGAATATATTTCAACAAGTTTGAAAAAGAAGACAAAAAGCTCTCTGAGCTAGAGAATTACGACATGGCTACAGAAGGAGGAAACTGTCATTTGATGTCAGACAGCAAGGACAAACAGAGTTGAATGCCACAGATCAGTTCACAGTTAACACATTCTTCTCAGTCCTGGATAAGTTATCATATGAGCTCCAACTGAGGACAGAAACTTACCAACTGGTGAATAACAAATTATGTTTCTATGAAAAAAAATCACAAGTCAAACTGCTAAGGATTTGAAAGCTCAGGCGATAATCCTCTGTAATCAGAATCCCTGATGAGTTGGGATAAAGCTTTGCTGACGAATACATGCACCTTTACTCTCATTCGAAAAATGTCATAAGCTTTACAAACCCGTTCCAGAACTTCACAAGTTAATCAGAACTAATAAATTGCAAGTAATTTATCCAAATGTAGAAATAACTTTGTGTATTTTTCTCTACACTGTAGTTACCAACTGTAGTGCCAAAAGATTTGTTTCTCATCTAAGGCGTGTAAAGAATTATTTAAGGTCATCATTGAGTCAGAACTTTTGAACACATGTTCAAATGAGGATATTACTGATAACTTCACGAATAAAAAATTTCACTCAAAAAATGCGTGCAATGATATCCTAATAAACCTGAATCAGACTGAGATGTTTTAGTCTGTTATTACTTGATATTTATTTCAATAAACCTGTTAACATAACTTTATGATTGTTAATCATTTTCATACATTAAATTATCAAGTCAGTAACGATGGTAAACTCCACAGCATCAGCTCTTAAACCTCAATCTGAGCAAATTTGTAGTGAGTAGGGTAGAGTATGGGTAGGGCAGCCAGTCTGGAATTGGCTTAGGGGGTGGCAAAGAAGGGTAAATCAAGCCCTGATTGTCCCATGTAAGTAACAGCAAGTACACACATACACACTGTGTTATTTAACAGACCTATCTGGTATAGCTCTTAGACCTAATTCAGTTTCACCTGAACATACCACAGAATTGAAGACAGTTACAACAACAAAAAACTAGAAACCTCTGCATTAGTACACAGTATCAGTAAACTACAGAAAATGAGTTTCTTAATAATCTAAATTATAAATAATATGTAAGTACTAATGCAAAATTCAAGTTCTAGATTTGCAATTAACAGAAATTTTTAATTTATTTGTGATAGATCAAGAAAATAGAAAAACTAATAAATGTATATTAATGTATAAAGATAAGTAGTAACAGTAAAAGTAATTAGCATTGTACTTAGTATTACTAATTATAGCAAAATAAGACAATGTGCACTGTCCAAGTATCACGTTACGTAGAAAATGAGAAAATACTTGTTACTGTAGTGTTACTCAACTTACTGTGTTAATGAGCCGTTAGAAGTTACACTAATCGAGTAATTCTAAAAAATTTAGATAGATTATTAATTTATATTTACTTGCTATCTCATAAATTTAGAACGTCATCCATCTTCACATTTTACTTATACAACGTAAATTTGTACTTATTTAATAATTATATAAATATAACTTAAAAGCCTAGGTAAAATAGAAAATCCGTGAGGAAACTTAAACCTTTACCTTACATTTTGATTACAAAACATAGCACGTGTCTCTTTACATTCTGCCCTCTATCAACTTATCAATAATCCATTTTATAACTAGAAAAGTTTTATTTAATAAAATTACGATATATTATTATTTTGTGTTACGATTTGCATTTTTGAGTTTACTTCAAACAAAAGTGTGAAAAATTCTCTTATGGAAAAGAATTAATTTGTTTGTTTGTAGTTAAGCGCAAATCTACACAATGGTCTACCTGTGCTGTGCCTACCAGGGTTATCGAAACCCGGTTTTTAGCATTATAAGCTTTCGGACTTACTTCTGTGTCACTAACGAGTGAAAAAATTGACTGTTTAGTATTTTAAAATATAAAAAACAATTCAGAATATTGGAAAATTTTTATTTTTTCCACTGTTGCTGAGCCTAGCGTGCCCCAGTGTTTAAAATGCCAGCTACGGATCTAAGGTTTCGTGGTTCGTCCGAACAAGATCAAGCTTCGCATTTTGGGACTTTGGATGTGTTATAAAGATATAAGTCAAACCTTACTATTTGGACTACTCTATCACTTCAAAATTAAGGACGACTAACGTAGATAGTCCTCGAATAACATTGTGCGAAATTCGTCAAAACACACAAAACAAAGTATTTGTTGCTACACTGTACCAAAAGAAGCCATGCAACTACAAAAGTAACACCAATATTTGCGATAAATACACAGGCAAACAATTAATCTTTAAATCTAAGTTTCTCAAATATATATCTTTTATATTTATTTGCTTGCTCTACGCATTGTCTGTTACAGACGGTGGCGATCATGGCACTCCATCTATTTCGATATCTTATAGCCTGAAGAAGGTCAATATTGATATTGCCATCTTCCATTCAGCTACTAATGTTATTCATGTATTTGAGCCTTTGTCTCTCTCTCTGCTCTTCTTTCTTTCAATCTTATGTGTTATTGTAATATTTCTTTACCATCTCTTCTTGCCTATTTTTGTTACGTTTATGAGAGACCTATTAACGCTTGCCCTTTTTAACACTTCCTCAATAATCACTTTATGTGTAAAAGATATTGTTATATTTCC
>NW_013668723.1:82919-86775 GCF_000517525.1 Limulus polyphemus
GTTTATTCTTTCCGATTACAACTTTACCGATACACTTAATTTCAACAGTCGCTCTGTAACAAACGCTATAATTCTCAACGAACGTCTCACGTGCTCGTGCTCGACAATACTCAGTTCAATTACACATATATTGTTCCCGTCATTTTGTGACCGTCTTATATATACAAGACTAACACATATCTAGTAAACGCTAGAGCATTCATGAAGGAACAGGATATTTCTATAAGGAGGTGGCGTGATACTAGTTACGTGACCTCGCTGACTCAACAATATTCTTAACATCCTCCTAATGTACCACATTTAGATTTTTTGTACTGCTTTGCGTAGCTTTACTAATTTCCAACTTTCGCGTCCATATAAAAGAATGGACCAGACACAACATTTTAGAACACTTATTTTTGTGCCAATGGTGAAATTCCAATGTCCTGAAATGCTTCCTTAGATAATGCTATTTTCTTTTTAATCTTTGAATTGCCCCTCCCGCCTGATGTAATGGAGCTTCCCAAGAGGCTGAATTTCTAAACTTACTTTAATTCTTTTCCGTGTATTGCTATTGTATATTTGGTATTGTTCCTTTATTGGTTATAACCATACATTCTGTTTTGTTTTTTGATTAACTGAGAGATCATGTTGTTCACTTTCGATGACAACTATTCAGTATTATCTGTAAATCACCTTCAGTTTATAGTTTATAACAGTATCTTTTAAATGGAACATTGTTGTAAACACCTAGTCAATACTTTATCATCCAAGCAAAATGTAATTTATTCGCAATATTTCAAATTCTAAAAAAAAAAAATACATTAAGGGGTTGTGAATTTTGTTATCACATTTGTTGCAGGCTTACCGAATATAAACAAACTAGACTAAAACAACAAACCTTCATATAGCACAGTTTCTAAATTCCCCCGTTTTTGATAGAAAGAACAGAATTGAATATATATAAGCATTTCCTCTAAAACAGCAAAGTAAGTGTTATCTGTACTGTAATTATTAACACAGTTATGATATTTCTGGTATATTGAACTTCTTGAAAAACAAATTAAGGAATGAAATAAAAGAAGTGAAACATTACTTGAACGGCCATAACAGTCATTTGTATATTTAGAGTTTTTAACAGTATGAATATCACAAGCATTTCAAAAATTTGTTTGAAGTGTCTTCAGTATGTTACAGAATCCTCATTTTACTATATTTCATAACAGATTAAATGTGACAACTCTAGATAATAAATTTTATTCATAAAAGTTCATACTTATAATAATATTTTTATCATTGAAATTTATCTTTTCACTATATTCCGAGACCTTATTTCAAACAGCTATATAGAATATGATTTACATAAAAAATCCATGAAAGACCTTTTCGTGATAATAAGATATTTGTGTTTGTTTCAGTAATTACACTTCCAGATAATTTATAATTAATATGTATTTTTTAATTTTACAACATTAATTCTAATAAGTAAAAATATTTTCACTTGTTAAAATTAATGTTCTACACATCAATTCCTACATCATTATGTAGCCAAGACACACCAAACTTTTCAAACATTTGGTCAATTCATAAATTATGATGAAGTTTAGAACATAAAATAGTTAATTTCTAAATCTAATGATAATAAATAAAACAGAATATGTTTCAGCGAAGGAAATTCGATAATACCCATTAACAATGTATTGTTGTAGCATTGTTCTTTCGTTGGCGAGTTTCTTTTAAATTATCTGGTGAAAATAATTCAAACTATAGTCCATGTAACGAAAATATATTACTTTATTTCACCTTTTTTATATTCCCACAAGCTTGAACACTTGTATACGTCGTATATTGTTGTAGGCCTTGTCAAATTACCTTAATAAAGGTAAAACAAATCAAGTTACTTAATAAGCGCGATAGCGAATGCAGATCCAAATAATTCTCAAAACACATTGACTGATTCAACTCTCCACCTTGAAAAAACACACCAAAAATCAACAAACAAACGAACAACAACTCTAAATACTTCGCAAGTATCTCATATATAAAATCTAACCTCGAATATGCTATAACACTTTACATCACGTCCTTATAACTTTTTAGGTATTCTAGGCTTATCATGTTAAACCTTTACCTACAACAATTTTTTTACTTAGTCTTTTTCTATGCAGTCGGCTGACAACGAAGTTCGAACAGCTGTATAAAAAATTTAAGTCAGGTCTGAATGCATACATAACACTAATGCCGCAGTGTAATATGTATATGACGATCAATACTATTTAAGCAAATTTTTTTAGGATATTACACCATACGTCACACAATGCGGTTGTGTGTATATATATCAGTATTGTAGAAAGAGTTGCAAAGTGGGGGTGCTTGGCTAGACATGCATATTTTACACTGAGATATTGAAAGTATAAGGAAATGCCCCAAACAGCTCAATCTATGGGGGTCCCCTAGAAATTAATATAATGAAACAACTTACAGTTGCTATATATAAGTCAAATATGTAAAAGTGGGGGTGCTATAGCACCCCAGGTTCAAACGCCTCTGTATATATATATATATATATATATATATATATAACTCGAGTGAAATAGGAGAAATTATTAATTAATGAATTTATACAATAATTTACTTTACCAAGAGAGATCCTAATAAACTATTCTCTAGTCAAACAAGTATAAACATTTCTTACGGTTGGCAAAAAACATTAGACTTGCAGTTTACCCCTCGCGGTTATCTAATCTTGCACTAATTGTGTGCTTTGATAGCTTAATAAATTTACCGCCCACACGCCCAGAAAAGTGTTTATCCCTTTTATCTATTTCGTTATTATTTAACTAAATATTTCACGATATAGAATGATCCATGAACAATAATCTAAAATATTTTAATCCAAAGTTTTGTCACTTATTACGGGAGTAAAACTCCCCATTACGGGGAATACTGGACTATTTTTTTGGGAAAAAACATATGCTTTCCTCACTCTCAAGCTGACGCATGTCACATAGTTACGAGTGTGCGTAATCATTGATCTATATACAGTGTAGAGATCAGTGCGCGTAATACTGACTTGACCCTCAACTGCTGCCACCTAGTGGTATATATTTCATTAAAGTTAAAATAGAAATATGGCAGGAAGTAGCTGTGATCGAAGTTGGCGGAATGAGACATTTCGTCAGAATGTTGGAACCAGAATGTAAGTCATGTTATATTATCAAAAGTTATGATAATGTATTTAGTACCTTTCTAAGTACTCTCAGAGAAATTGAAACAAACAGTGAAAGTGCCAATGAATTTGAAAAACTGGTTCTGACTAGCCTTCAAGTACTCATGTAACGCTCGAACTTAGAAGTTTTTTTATGTTGCCGAACTGATACAACAGGAAGCGGCTAGGCCTAATATTATTCGTCGTGAATAGTATGACTAACTGTTTTAGTAATACTAATAGTGCCAGTGCGAGATATAGTTAGCCATGGTTTGAATTAGATTTAGGACGTAAATGATGAAGATCACTTTATTGTCTTGTACAGAAGATTAAGACAAACAATTGAAGATTTTTTGATTTAGCCAGGATATCTATATAGATCAGTTTAGACTTAGGCCCAGATTATTGTGGTAGTATTATTGGTGTCCGTATCTATGACTATGAGTATAAAATTTGAACTACAAAGGATGTTATTAGAAAGGATTCAGAGAAGGGCTATATTACGATAATTTTATTGATGAAGGGTTATTTTATGGGGATAAATTAAGATCTTTTGAGAAATGAAGGGTAAGAGATGAACTTGTTATTGAAATACATACTTTTAGTTTTAACGTTAACATAGTACATGGGGCATGCACCAAACTATCAAAGTGTGTGTGTGTGTGTGTG
>NW_013668723.1:86796-88800 GCF_000517525.1 Limulus polyphemus
ATAGTACATGGGGCATGCACCAAACTATCAAAGTGTGTGTGTGTGTGTGTGGCAGGGGAAATGTAAGAAGAACTGAGGTCAAAAATATTGCAAATGTAGTGTGGTATGCCACTTTTACCACATCACTCTGATTAGGCATCTGTGGTACGGGGGGGGGGGGGGTCGAGAAGGATAACTTACTGGTTTCTTTGTGCTGTATTCTGAAGACAACAGGATGCATAAGTTTGAGGCCAAGAAAATACAGTTTAGTTTTAGGATTTATTTTCATAAGAGGGTATTAACTTCATTGCTCGATTAAAGAATTTTGGGATCCTGTGCACTGTGGAAAATTGGCCTATTGTCAGAGTATATGACATATAGCTTGTAAATATCAGAACAACTCCACATGTTATTGTCACTATTATTATCATTAAAATACTTCAGTCTCTCTGTGCAGGAAACACATAAGCACTGCTGACTGTGCAAAGGTTTTTGTTCTTACTTAAGTATCTTAATATCAAATACAATAAAAAAATCCTTGTATCCTACCTCATTGAACTCGTAGATAGGCTCGGAAAGTATCATTGTTGTTATAAGACATAAATCATGTTCATGTGTATTGTTAACTTAGGCCAGTTGAGATTGTTGTATACATCTATTTCTGTAATCTCTTTGAGGTATTTTTGCTCCGTGGTCAGGGCCATCTTTGAGCTGTGGATCCTGGGAAAATGCACTGAGTGCATGTTGGTTAATCTGGACCTGTTTAATTTAGGGAATGGATTTCCATGGTAACAGTATAGGTGGTATGTTACAAGAGTTAAGAGAGAGAAACAGATGGTTTTTCAAAAACTGTAGATTTTAAGGAAGCGAGTTTCAAGGAACAGCATTGAAATTTGAAGGACCAAATGGTTCCTTGTTGTCTGTAATGTTATGTTAAATGAATTATTACTGCATACATTACAATTCAAGGAAAAAACTTAAAGGTGATGTTATTTGTAAAGAACAATGTGATCTTAACTTGGGAAGCATTTAATAAATGTTTTGGAATCTTTATAATTCCATCTTCAGTAAACTGATTTGGTGTTTACTGGTGCAAAGCAACTGGGCTATCTAAACCGAAGGTACAAAAATACACAATGGGGATTACACCAAGAATGTGATATTCTCTTTAACAAATGATAGTATACAAAAAACAGGAGAAAGTTAACAGTATGTAATTTAACTTAAACTTAAAATGGATGTAAATCAAATGAAGAACGTGTATTATTTGGTTGAAGGTTTTTTGTTTATAACATGTTTTTTTTAATCAAAATTTCAGTTTCACACTTAGTTGTTGAGAGGATTTTAAAGTTTGAGAGGATAATCAGATGTCCTGTTTCTGTATTATATTAGTAGATAGTGAGCTAGGAAGGTTAGTTACTTACAGTATTGAATGATGTACGCATATGTTTGTAGTTTAAGGTGACACTTAGTTTCACCAATATTAAGGGACTTACAATTTCTGCACATTCACAAATAGATGAGACATGAACAGTGAGCAAGCAGTACATGATATCTGTAGTGGAGAAAAATGTGTTAGTCTGAAATTATGTTTAAAAAATAACTTTCACATTAACTTGAGAGTAGTTGCAGCTATATAAACTTTTCAGTTGATCATAACAATGGGTTTGTTTGGGTACAATAGATATTTTAGGTGGTTTGGCAAAACTATTTATTATTAACCAGTAAGTTTTCTCCAAGCAGTACTTAGGGTAGCCATTCTGAAAAAGAATGCTTCGTATAAAAGAAATTTCATTATGAAGGGCCTGGTATGAAAAGTTAAGGTTTTAGGCTGTGTTCAGTATAATATTGAAAGAGGGTCAAACAGGGTAAAAAGAGTCAGTGAATGTTATTTGAACTAAAAATGTATATGAAATATTGCTTAATGAAAACAAGTGCCATGGCATAAATAGAACTTAAATGTTTATAACAGTTTTAAAAAAACTTTCACAATATATATATATATATATATATATATATATATAT
>NW_013668723.1:89800-114922 GCF_000517525.1 Limulus polyphemus
TATATATATATATATATATATATATATATATATAAACATATGATTGTTGTATTTTAAATTTTTAACTTTCCAGTTGAAGATAGAAGTAAAAAAAAATAACGGAGTAATTAGATTATAAAAACAAATCCATACTAGTATCTTAAAATTGTAATAATAATGGAACATATAAACCCTGGTTTTGAGTAGGTATTTGGTAGGCTATTA
The DNA here is from genome assembly GCF_000517525.1 of Limulus polyphemus. Classification (NCBI taxonomy): domain Eukaryota; kingdom Metazoa; phylum Arthropoda; class Merostomata; order Xiphosura; family Limulidae; genus Limulus; species Limulus polyphemus. The sequence goes on from NW_013668723.1 coordinate 90,005, forward strand.
ATATTGGAAGAGTGACTTATCCAGAGCTGTTACTGATTTTGAGTTGTACGTATAATATCAAAATAACTAGGAGTTAATATCACTATCAGTGACTTTGTGAAGTGTAGAATGGACTATGGGGTCCATGTTTCTAGTCCTTAAATGACTGTTAAATTGCTTGAATATATTCATGATATTAAGGTCTTGAGCACTGCTGGCTGTGAGGATGCTGCTGTTACTTTACAAAAGAATTTAGATTATTTGCTGAGTTAGGCGATAAATGGCAGATGGCTTATAAGCTTCAATAAAATCACTTCTTACCTTTTTTCTCGAGAAAATAAGAGACCTTAATCTGTCCCCATAAAAGGCCCTATTTCATTTCCATAATCATCATATTAACTCTCCTTTGAATCCTTTCCAGTAAGTCAGTATCTTTTCTTAGACAATGAGACCAACACTACATACCGTATTTCAAGTAAGGCCTAACCAATGAATCAAGCTGTATTTGTTTTTCCTTGGTAGTAAAACAACTTCTTAATATATTTTTAAGGCCATAAACACCTGATATTTGGTCGGGAATTACACAGGTATCCCCCTTATCTAAAGCACTGTTATGTCTTTCTAATGTTACCATTTTTTTTTCAAATTGTAAACTATCTTGTGTGTTTTTTCTCCTCAGTTTTTTCATTTTAAACATTAACTGGAGTTAGCCTGTCTTTTCCAAATTGTAAACTTGTGTCTCATCCTATTACCTTCAGAACATAGCACAAAGACATTATAGGCCATTATCCTGTCAATATCCTAGATAATCTTTTAAACATCAAAGAGATCACATATTACTTTTTTTCTCAAGAGAAAATAAACAAAGATCTTGATCTATTCTTTTAAAGGGTAACCCATCCATCCTTGGAATCATCTTAGTAGCCCTCCTCTGAACCCTTTCTACCAATTCAAAATCCTTTTTTAGATAAGGAGACCAAATCTGTATTTAGTATTCCAAATGAGGCCTAACTAGTGATTTGTATAGAAAGATAAATACCTCTTTCAGCTTGTAATCAATATTACTAAAACACTCTCTCAATGGACAGGTCAAAGGGTGCATGTCACGGGGTTCGAGAGTTATTTTTAAAATTTTATTATCATTGTATGTCAATAAAACTAGTACCACAATGTAGTTTATAATTCAAATTTAATATATGTTTTCATTTCTTAATTCCAAAGAGAATATTTAAAAAAATGTCAAATTTGCTTTTGTGTGTGTGTGTGTCTTATGCATGTTATCTTGTCTTATTGCTCAGTTTATATTTAGTATGTCTGTAGTGGTTAATGAATTAGAAACTTCAGACTTTTACAAGCTAGAATACAAAATAATAACCTCCTACCTTTTTTTGCTTTGTTGAGATATTAATATATTTTTGCAAACCTACGAGGGTAGTCCTTCCCTCTACTCCATTCGTTTAAAACCTTTTGTTGACTCATGCCTACTTCTCTTAAGCACATGTTTATAACCAATAGAAAGAGCACATTCCAAACTGAATAAATCTGACAGTCATTTGTAATTGGCTTGAAGGGGAAACTTATATCTGACTGGAAATTTTGAAGTCTGTTCTGAACAGTAATGAGATTTTTCTTAACCCACATATAACTTAGTTAGGAAGTTGGTAAATGACAATGGCTTTTTGTGTACCAGTATAGTTATTTGATAATTTTTTGGTTTTCTAAAATGCATCTTTTAAATTTACAAAAGTCAATTTGTCTTCCCCCTTCATTTGACAGAATAAATAAGGCTTATGGTGAGGCCTAGCATGTGTGATGCACTTACAAATGAATTTTGTAACATTGTAAGTACTAGAAATCATTCTAATATATGTATTTTTTTACTTATTGTGCGATGTTTTAAGAAAGATATGTAAAAATTAAGCATTTATCAGTAAATAGTAATAATATATATATATACATGTTCATAAGCTCTTACAAACTTTGTACATCTGTACTGCTAAATTCCGACTACTTCGGGAGGATAACTAACATCCAACATAGTAGAATTCACTGTGAATCTACTGCCCCTGGCTTGCAACGTCCGTGCTGTCGATTACAATGCTCTCATCAATCACATTTGTAAATCAGTTAAGCACTGAAATCACACCATATTACACTACACACTGAAGTTCGAAAGTGTAAGGCACAACATTCAGAAACACTTTAAAGATTTCACACATTAATTGCCAAGGTGGCTTATATACTAGGAAACATGAGATCTTGAGATCTAAACGGCAATATTGAAGCTGATGTAATTATATTATCAGAAATGCTGGCAAAGAAGAAACAAGCATAAATATTCCTGGATTCAAATTGTTCACATGACCTAGAACAAATGACTCCAGAGGCATTTACGTTTTCTTCAAACAATGTCTAACACATTGTATATCAATAGAAATGGAAATTTATTCCATGATCGAGGAAAGTATTTATTACAATATGAGCATGAACAACAGTCAAACTATTTCCTTCCTGGCCATATGCTGTTCTACAAGCAAACTGCTAGACATTAATTTTTTACAAACACCTTTGTATAGACAGCCCACATCCATCTTAATAGAAGATTTAAATGCCCCTCCCCATTCTGATTTTCACAGTTTTCGAACAAACTCTAAAGATTTAGCCTTTCTTGAGGACAGTAACTTGCACGTTATGAATGGTAACACTTCGATGCATAATCACGCAACAACAGATACTTATGATGAGATGGAAACTTGATAAATTACGACAGAGTACTTCCTTTCGTCATAGATACTTATGATATTCTTGACTCACCAATAATCCCTACTCCATTCTTACCTATCTCCCAGAACTTACTGGTACACCCTGCTGTGTCCAGTGACCACTTCTGTGTCCAGTGACCACTTTCCTATTTCCTTTACTCGTTAACAGACAAAATACATGCATAGACCTCCCACCAGTCTACAACTACACTAAAGCTGACTCAAAAAATTTTAACACACTAGTAGACACCCTTTTAACTAGCCTAACTAACACTTTCTAGCAAAGATGACCTAGATAGTTACATCGACAATGTTACTAAAGTTGTCTCCAAGGCCACAGAAAATACAATCCCTCTAGCAAATAACACTTTAACACTGGATGGTTACTCTGGAAATACACGTCTTAGAAGACTTCATTACAACTCGAGATATTCCACTCAAACCCCAAATAAATTGGCTACACACACTTATTAAAAAGATGAAAACTGGCCAAAATTCATTAGACAACAGTCTCAATCAATCGGAGTTTTGTAAAAAAAAAAATCAGATCAGCACAGAAAAACAATAATTTATTTCATCACATTGGACACAATAATCTAACTGCCAAGACTGGCAGTGAGAAAGCAAACTTATTAGCTGACTACATTACGAGTTCTTTCACAGACGATATATAGATTATGCAAATGAAATTTTAAAATTTTCAGATGAAGAAAAGTCACTTTGCACTTGGAGCAGACAACTTTTTGACTCCATATATTCATAGAAACATTTTTAGTAAAAATACTTCATTAAAATTCTGATTTTTTTGTCTACAAAAAAAACTTGTTTACTGAAAGATGGAAAAAATTTTGTGAATATACACAAAACGTTAAAAGTTGTAGTATGGAAATTCCGATGATCATTTTGGAGTCGCATGGTCAGTATAATCCACTGAGTCAGCTCTTAGCTTTACTATTAGCAATGTAGCACTGCTTTGATAATCTGAGTGTTCAGTGACTTATCCATGACTATGCCAAGATAATTTTCTTCGGTCATGCTATTGAGTTGGATCCTATCTATAGTAAATATGTGATTCAAATTATAACCCTTGTTTTTACTATAACAAAAACATTTTTCAACATGATCCAAGTCATTCTGTAGTACCCCAGCATCTTTATTTCCACTGGAAATGCCCAATAGTTTAATAATTTATCAGCAAACTTTACCTATTTACTAGTTATTCCTTTATCAACATTACATTAGGCTCAAGAACTGACCTCTTGAGGTACTGCACTAGTAACAAGAGTCAAGTTTGATTGGGCTCAGTTAATAACAACTTTTTGCCCCCTCTCACATTTAGCCACTGTGCACTCCAATTGATCTTTCCATAACCGTTACTGTTTGTGAGTTTCTTATCTTCCATACCACCTTATCATTTAGCCACCGTACACTCCAATTAATCTTTCCATAACCGTTACTGTTTGCCTAAATGATAAGGTGGTATGGAAGATAAGAAACTCGGTTGTGGAAAGATTAACTGGAGTGTACGGTGGATTACAGTTGTGAATTTCTTATCTCGCATACCACGTTATCAAAGCTTTTTAAAAATTAAGCATACAAAGTCTATATCCTTTTCTTTATCTAGATAACAAGTAATATCCCAGGAATAAATAGTTTTTGTTACTCTATTTAAATAGGCTCATCAGATGGTTTTGTCAATAACCAGTAATTGTACCGTGTTGAATTCTAATTGCATCAGGTAGTTGCTAACGTGAGAGCTGAATAATTAGCTATTAGCCGAAACTTGGCTAGAATTTAAGTGTTGGGTTATTAAGTATATTTTGGGATAATTTTTTTTTTCCTTTACTTCTTGTGTCAGTTATATTGTTGAGTTAGGAATAAGGTCAGTGGTGTTATTTGCAAAAGTTTGGGTCTGTTTTATATCACTCAGTGTTTGAAGTAGCATTATTTATTTTATTCAACATTTTTCATTTTACCAGCTTTTAGCATGTAATTTTTGTTTTTGTGATAATATTTTCATTCTGATTATATATCCATTTAATTTGTGGTAGGTTCTAATAAATGTTGTTTATAAGTATTTTGTTGTTACATATAAAGACCTCAGGAAGAGTATTTTGTAGTCATACAGTTTGAACAAGCAAGAATTTTATTAAATGAAACACCTATACTTTTTCTGTTTCTTAATGTTTGCAAGAGTTAATCATTACAGCTTGATGGTTTCTTCGTGGCTGTCATAGACCGACATTCTTAGTCACAGCCATGACAAAAGATGTCTACTTCTTCAATCACAAACATCAGCATAAGCTTAACGATTGAGAGATTTGAATAACAAAGACTAAGCTGCATAATTTATTATTTTTGTGTACTTTAAGGTGATAGGTTCCATGTAACATTTTGCTTCATTCTTCAGTAAAGTAACATCTGGTATTGAGGAATAATTCAATTATCTGTAGTTACGTGTATATCATCATCATTTACAGTTTATAAATGTTGTGGAAGTGGATAACAAAGCATCTTTTGTTGCGTAATAATCACAGCTTCAACTTCTTTAGAGACTTTTCTGATCTTACATAATAGGTATTTGTTTGGGAGAACATACTGATGCCTGGATACACACATTTGCATAGGATAATTTGTATTTGTCTCACTCTGCTACAGGTTCAAAGGAACTTCCCACCTTAATATTTCAATCTACCACATGTTTAAGGGTTAAGGTGTGTCCATTTATACAACCTTTTTTTTTCTTTTAATCATCAGATTTATTGTTACTCTAGATTTCATCGTATAGTTGGTCATAGAACATTACATTTTTACACACCAGCTACATTGAAAAAAAAATTAATGCATTATTTAATATTCATAGTAATTTACAAAGTATATTACAAAACATAAAAGAACAATCTTTTTTGTTGCAAGATGTCATCTGATGATTACTTTATGTCAGGCCCTGATAAATATATTCAGATCTAGGAGCCAGGTCTGATATACAAAAGTTATGGAATATATTTTGAGTCGGGTTGTGTGGCTACGGTACGAGACATACAGTTTTACACTGAAAAAAACAATGGGTTCATTATTAAACTTTATTGTATAATATTTATTCAAGTTAAACTTCATTATGTGTAATTATTAAAATAGTAGACTAAATAACTATAGCTTAAGTGGATCCTTGCGATGAATGAAATAAAAACAAATCACTGCCATATCGATAGGCCAAGCAGGTTGTTTCAGAATAAGTAATATACTCATCGCTACAACACTGTACAACAATAAGCAAAGCCCTTTTGGTGTGCCTAGCCTAACTTCACTGCTGTTTGTACCGGGAAATGTGGGCTATAGTTATCTACTTTTACAGCACCGAGTGCATGCTAACGATCACATAATATCAACAACCACTTGATAATATTGCCTGAACTAACTGCCTTTGGTCCCGTCTGATTCTAAACACGTGCCCTGATTGGTTAAATTGAAAGATGGAAGAAAAATAAAATGGTGCGAAATTATTAACGTTTTGTACAACTGCAGTGCTTGGGAAGTGTTGAATCAGCCATTAAAATCCTAAAAACAAAGTTTGATTTAGGACTTAAATATGCAAAAATATCTCCAGACTTCCAAGAGTCCAGAACTGTTGTAGAATCGAGTTCTATTTAGCACATCCCTACGCACAAGTATAATGAGAGATAATGCTAGGCACCGTGATGTAATTTTTAGTTGCCATGGCAACCTAGTGCCCAGTATTTCTCGAGGCCTGCTACGTGTATATAGCTCTTCCAAATTGACTATATTTAGACATTCCTTTCCCCTTGCAATATCTGTTGCTTGTTTAAAAAAACGCTTGACTCATGAGGAACTTTTATCATTTGCACTTTAGAGGTTAGAAGTATTAAAGGTCAGTGCATTTAGGTATTCCAATTTCTTGAAGGTATTATATGTGTACATACTGTACTGATTTAATAGATGTTATATCGTCACAATCCCAACAATTTCTGCAAATTTATATAATAACGTATGTAGTGTGGTCATATGAATTGAGTGGTTATTAAAAAACCATATTGAGTGGAATGAACTCTTAGAAGTCTTGATGTTAGAGAGAAGCTAATTCTGACACATTCATGTGTACTCATCAGTCTTGTGTTATTTCCTGGGAGGAAAACTGGTCAACAATGCACACATGATCTGGGAACTTTGAAATCCATTAACGACACGGGAGGTCAGGAATCTATCTTGGTGATCTTGGAAGGTGTTGAAATTAAACAGTCTTTGATGATTCTTTTTTTTTTTTTTATGTAGTTATATTATTTTGTATAAAATGTATCTTTATGTCCAATTGATTTGATGGTCAGAATCTTTCATATGAAGAAAAATGGCACTGCTTATGTTTCCAAATTTAGTATCTTTCGTGTTCAAAATTTATTGTGTCAACAATTCATTTGGTTTTACCCATATAACCTTTTTCACACGAGTGACATGATATAATACGAATGCCTGGTTTTTCATCTCCAGGTGTTGTTCTGTTTGAAGTTAGGCTATTTTTTAATGAAGTTTGGATATTGTTAATGTAAGATGAATGGTGGTATGGATAATAACTGTGCTGGCTGACCATTTTCATTTGGATATGTTAATTTCATATTTACAGTAGGTATGATAAGGTATGGTTAATTAGGTAATTCATGTTGCAGATAAAGAAAATTAAAGACCCCCCCCACACACACACACTTGGAAATTTTTGATAAGTGGAAGTTAATTGTAAGAAATTATGACCATACTGCCAGCCAAATCTATCCCTTCAGACAATTAAAGATATCTCTCCGAATTATCTGTTCCAAACAGAAAGCACTTAGATATTTTCTCAAATCTTGTGTTTTACTAAGAATTACTTCAGCATTCAGATATCCCTTCTTTTAGCAGTTGTTACCTTAATACAATTTATGGGGTTGGGTAGCAGAATGGCTTCAGTATTAATGCTTGTGCTCTTCGTATCATTCAAATTATCATTGATAGTTTTTCAACCAACATAGCTCATTTTCTCTATGTAGTTGTTGATTTGTTTTGTTTTTTTAAATATGCAAGGCAAGTATTTCTATTATTATTTACTTTGCACTGTACATGTGTGTGTGTTTAATGTTAAGCATTTTGTCTATTACATATTTGTTTTTCTACATACATTTTTAATTTATTTGTGTACGTGCTGGGTAAAAATAAAGATAAAACAAGTTAACATTTCACAACAAAACATATTGTAAAAAACATTTGAGTGCCATTTATTAAGTTTCTGATCAATTAAATGGATCATTACTATAGTTTGAAAGTAAGATATCGTAATGAAGACAGTCTCGTATAACAAACTGCCTAAATATACTCTGTCATAGTTCAGTATGTTAGAATCTATAATCCCAGTTATACATATAACTTAGTTTTAAATCCACACATTAAGACCACGTTTGATTATGAGGAACCCACTTTGTGACTAATAAGTTTGACATAGTAACAAATGTCTGTTTCCAAAAAGTTTTATCATCATTCTATTTTGCACTAGTCCCTTACCATTTCAACGCGGGATTCTAGCTATATTTGAGAAGAGGTTATGTATCATATTGGAAGTTAACATTTTCCAACACTGAAAATGTGTAACTGATAGAAAATTGCCTCCGTTCACACTTCCTCCCCACTTCTGTTAAATTTTATTTTATTGCCAAATCTTGAAGTAATGATTGCACAATTGGTATAGAGGGAATCAGCTGCAATAGGAAACTTTGCTGCATTCTTATTGGTGGAGGATGGTTGCATGCTCATTTGTATGCAACAATACAGCAACATCAAGAGTTTACTCAAGGCTAGTGGTGAGCAAAAAAGTTCATCTATATAGGCAGCACTGAATGGAGAAATCTATATGTGATGGAGGTGATTATCTATTGGAAATACATTTTCAGTGTTGGAATGTGTTAAAAAAACTAAACATTAAAGCATCACATTTTTTTTTATTCATACTGTGTTATTTACATGTTAGCCATTGGTAATGATGTTCTCAGTGTTTATAATGAGGCAGGATGCCATTGTATTTTATAATGATAAATAAAGAATACATGTGAAAAACAAGAAATATTGTACTCGGCTTCAAAATTTTCACAAACCACCATGCTTCATCATGTCCTCCACTTGAAGCACTGGATGTACTGATGGAGAAAGCATTTTAAAATCTTGCCTAAGACAGCAAACTATCTAAAGCTCACCTTGAGTGCCACCTACTTTAATAATCTTTCATTTTGAGAATACATTTATTGACTGACTTTTGATTTCATTATACACACACACATTATACTGATTTCTCTGACATTCAGTTTTAAGTTAGCCAGTAATAATTTACTATAAAAATGAAATTGCTCTTATGACTTTTACTGTGATGACAACATCATGTGATATCAAATAGCATGAATAATTTACATATAACTTATCTTTTTAATATCTGCATGACTAGTTTTTTAAATTTCTATAAAATTTTTTGTTTGTGTAATTTGATACTGAAACCAGTGCCTGAGATATGTATGTGTGTGTGTGTGTGTATGTATGTATGTGTATATATATATATATATATATATATCAACCAGCAGTTTTGTGAGGTCCAATTACTACTTGATGTTCTCATATTCTGGTGATGTAATATTTACTTTCAAAAATGAAATAAAGAAGATTATAAACTGTTGTGAAACATGTTAACTGTTACAGAAAGTTCACTTGGAGATTTCATGAAACAAAACTTTTGAATGATATCAATATTCTTGTTATAAATAACTCTGTAGTTACACTACTCATTAAATAAATCAGATGGATGAAATTTGAGATACGTTGAAAGTTGCTTCACTTCCAGGTAGTATAAGTAATGGATGAATGGTCCAAACAGAAGATGTCTTACAAAATTAGCTGTATATTCATTTGCAAGTAGTGTTGCATTTGAAAATTGTTCATTAAAAATAGGATTCAACTATGCACCAGGTGGCTCTTCCATCACTTCCCACCCTGTAAATCTTCCCATTTATATTTTATATTAAAAAAAATTTACTAAACAGATGTGCCCTTTTGAAATCTGTTTTAGTTCTAAGATTGAGTACTTTTTATAGATGTTGCTGTAAATACGACTCGGCGAATACGCTTAACCTGAACTGTAGTAGCGTAAACTGTTTCACTGTGTTATATTTTGTTTTGAAAGAGCTTTGGTAGTTTTTATGGGCTGCATCTACATGGGGTGAATGAGTGGACAATAATCTGATCTCTACTAGTCAGCTGTAATGTTCTACCAGTGCATACCAAGTAGACAAGAGTCTATTAAACATTTAAAACATATCCCATGTTAGAGCTGGGCAATGAGTGAAATTTGATAATTGATTAATCATTCAACTAGTGAATTAGTCTTGTATGAGACTTGGATTAACTGAAAATAGCAATAATCTGAAACACTAGTTATGATTAGTTGATTATTTTTTTATGAATTATGAATCTTATCTATCAAGCTGAACAACCTTCATTTAATTAAAAATAATCAGGACAAATCATAATGGCAAATATTTCAATTATTTGGATGGTTGGAACAATCAAACGGTTTCAGGTAGTTGTGATATTAATCGAGTTAATTGTAATTTCGATTAAACGTTTATTTTACATGACACAACTCTATGGAATACTTATAGGTAATTGAGTTGATCACGTGGCTATACCCCATACACATGCACTTTTTATATATATATATATATATATTCAATTAGTGATGGATTTTTCTAACTAAGATAGATAACTTTTTTCATTAGTTTTCAGTCAGTAACATCAACTACAGGTCTTGGTCCAAACATAGCCTCATCTGCTGTCAGCAGTATGATTCGAAGATCTCCGGGGACAGTCGGGGTGGCCTCTCCTGGTAGCTCTCATAATATAACAGGTATAGTGATAAATATACAGGTTTTTACTGTTGTGTAGCTAATGCAGTGCAACTGTGCAATAAGAAAATAATAAATAATTAATATTCTTTGCTACTTGTGGGAGATGAGCACAGAGTTTCGTGGCCTTAGAGACATGAGGCACGAGTTACTGAGTTGTACACATTTGTTAATCATGCTACAAGGTACAGTGTAAATGCTCATTTGATTTTGTTGCTTTTTGAAACTAAAAATGTTTCATTGGATACATAGTTATGTCTAACCCTGTATATCTGGTACAGTAACGCTGATTCAAAAAATGTCTTGTAACTGAAAAAAGTTTGATAATTTTACTAATAATTGTAATGGGTGTGTTTTTGTTTTTTTAATACTTAGTGGATTAGATTCTAATAAATTAGCTGTTTATTCCCCATTAAGTCTTCTGTAACTTCAATTCCATCTTGATACTGTTGTAGAATTACATGTAGACTGTTGCAGTGCTATTTCGTAACCACCCCTTTTTCATAGTTTGTAAGACATGAATGGAAGGCATTATCAGAATACATTACGTAATTCTCCATTGCAATTATTCCTATGCAATTATGTGCAGTATAATTTCAGATGTGTATAAACTGTCCACTCACTTTATTACAAGTTTTTAAACAAGAAATATGGCTTACAACTTTGTTGAGTAACTCTCATTTTCATCCACGTCATTGGTTGAAATTTATTGAAGACGGAACAGGTCTGGTGAGACTTGTTTTGAAACAAATGTATATACAGTTGTCTGGGGGTGTTGCCAACAGGCCTGACTTCAGTATCCTTGTAATTGTTGTTGTTCAATGTTTCTATTTATTAAAGTGTTTAATTGTTGGAAAATGTTTTTACGCATTTCTGTATGAGATTTTTGTTCTATAATGCACAATTTTGTTTTAGTATTTGTAAGAAAGGTTTAATTAGTTTTTGTGACTGAGTAACTGATAATGTTTTTGTTGTTGTTGTTGTTTTTTTGTAAAATACTGTAAGAAATCAAGTTTTTTGTTAAGCAAACAAAATTGGAAAGTACACAAAAATAGATAGATACATCTGTAAGGGAGGGGCCTCTGGTTTAGCAAGCTTCATTTTGTCCTTGACCTAATTCTTAACGACAGATGAATAATATATTTACAGTGAAGAAGAATACATTTAAAAGTTGGTTGGCTTCTTTGCATTAATAGGAAGAACCCTGAATGAGTTATTGAACACTAAGGCCAGCTAGATATGTGTGATTCCTATTTCACTTTAAAAGTAAAGTCTAGGTAGATACAGAATTTGTTTAGTATTTTCCCATAATTGTTTTTATGGCTGTTTGTTACGAAATACCTTCAAAACTTGTACTCTTCAGTTTATGACATTTGTATGAGGTATATTTCTACAAAGTCAGAGTGTTTATTTGAAACACTGCATACATTTGAAGCAGTGTCTTAGTACAAGGGTTTTTATTTTCTTAATTATTCCATTTTTTATTTGAAGTAGAACATTAATTGGATCATTGCTTTATTTCAGAAATGATGTACTTTGATAAAGTTTCATTAAGATTATAAGTATATTCATTTATACAGCTCAGTGCACTGTATAATATTCCATCTATACTTGGTGTACACATAAATAGCAACCATGAGAAATTACACTGTGTGCTTAAATATGTATTTACTGACATCAGTCCATTTTGCCAGGGAATACCAAAAACTTAAATGTTTGTCAATCCTTCACTGCTGCTGGCAGGAAGATTGGCCAATCAGAGCTCAAAATTTCTACATTTTTTTATTAAACAAAAATTATCTATATATTAACAACCAAGTGGTGAAACCTGATGTTTTTTTTTTGCATACTAAAAATTAAATACTACAATATAGTCTTTTTTTTTTACCTTAAAAAAAGATGCAAGGTGATCAGGTTTTTTGGTAGGATAAGGTTGAGTAACTGGAACCACGTATATTTGGCCTAAATTTCCCCTTGTTAATGCAGACAAAAACAATCATGTCTTGCACTTTCAGCTGACCTATTTATTTATTACTCATTCTCCAATTACTGGATAATGTCAACCAGGTGTTCTTTGTAATCTACTTAATTATGATAACTCATCCAAAGATTGTTGTGATACACTTAAACTAAAATTAAAAGAAATGGTGAAAAAGCTTGTATTATAAAAATAATAAATGATAAACAGGTGTTTTTGAATGTTCAACACATTTGAAGCCAGAATGCCAATCCCCCTGGTGATTTCAAACTTCACTGTAATTAAAGGTTTAGTGGGAAATCAATATTATTTTAATATAATATTTTTAAAATGTTGATAATGATAGTAATGGGTAAGTAGATAATAATGGCTAAGTAGGGTGTTTTGCATTTAAAATGTTCAGGTTCTATAGTTTGAAAGATAGCTAGCCCTCTGGTGTCTAAAAATAAAATACAGAAATTAATGGTGACAAATGAAAAAAATAATTACATAATGGCAATAATAATAATAATAAAAAAATAAATGTATGAGCATATACACAAATAAAACATGTAGGTGTTGTTTGTGTGTGCGTGCATATTTATGCATGTGCATGCACACACACACACACACTGATACAAACAAACAAAAAGTTATCGAAAACAAAATATTTCATTCATTTATTTTGGGGCTGGCATTTCCTGATAGTTAGAGCACTCAACTTGCATTCTACAGTGGGGATGTTATAACATTGTGGTCAATCACACTATTCTATTAGAGTAGGTCAAGAGTTGGTGGTGCCTTCTTTCTAATCTATCACTTCTAAGTTAGGAATGGCTAGCACAGATAGTTTTTCACCAAATTAAGCAAAACAAACAAATCATTTATTTCAGCTAGATATTGCCCAGGCAATAAATGAATTAATTTTTTTTGTGGTGTATATTTTTCAATTTTTATGATAATTGCAAACACAACTTCGGTGTACTTCAAGTCAGATGTTGCCCAGCTTATTTCACATTTTAAATTTTATATCAAGTTTTTCTTTAGTTTGATAGCAAAAAGTTAAATGATATATATATATACATTATTTTAGTTGTGAAGGTAGTTTGTAGTTTCAGAATAAGAACAGATTTTTGACAAGTTAAAATGAAAGTCTAGTGCAGAATTGCCTTTTTTGGTATTATCAGAACATATTGTACTACGTGTACACGATTCAGTTTTCCTGAAATACATCACTAATTGACACCACCATGTTGATCACCAATTAATCCATCAGTTAATCACTGGGCATTAACACTTTTACTGTGATTTAAAAAGGTTTATTAAAATCGTTTGGCTGAAAATTTAACTTATCGAGATTTCTGTTTAACATTACTACAGTTCTGCATTACCAGAGACCTAGATTTGTACGGTAACATTCGAAAGCACAATCCTGATTTTTTTTTTTATAATAATAGCAGTAGTAGTAGTAGTATTCTATTTTCTTTGGTTAAATATTTAATGTTACGAGTTCATATTTTTCGATTGTGTGAAATTGATTTACAGAACAGTGACAGTAGAGGATTGAAAGTATAACTGGCATTCTAACTCTAGCATTAAGTTGTTGAAATGCTAATAGTATGTGGAGAAACTCCTCTGTAGGTTCAACTCCTGGCTCTGCTGATTGGACCCCACCAGATGAGCAAGCATACATGGAGAAGTTAAACCAGCTGGCCAAGTACAAGGAACCTTTAAGGAGGATGCTTGCTCGTATTCACAAGGATGAAAGTAAGACCCACTTCCCACATCCTTTAGAAAAACTTTATGGATGTTTAAAGTTGAGAACTTACCAAGATGGTTTGTTAGAAATTGTATTAGGGTTTGGTGTTTTTATATATATATATATATATTTTTTTTTTTTGAGGCTGAAATTCTCACAAAAGTCTTGTGTAGATTCTCTAATGCTATTTTCATGATTAGCGGAATATAAAACAATGCATAATATGATTGCTTCTGTAATTTAATAAATCGTGAATACTTGAGTAACAAGGTCATTATTACGAAGAAAGCCACGCCTTAGTTAATTTATGTGAAACTTTCTTGTACTATTAATCAGAGCTTCATTTCATTCCTTTAGGGATTTACTCAGTAGTGTAGCTGAGCCAGGACACCGCCCAGGCACTGCTTTTTTTAAGAAAGGGTGGGCACACCCTAGTCCTTGTTTTTTGTGATTTCTATTATCAGTTATCAATTAGATAAAAATAAAGTATTAATTGTTTATCTTAACGTAAATAAATGAAATGCAGAGAAATAATCATTATGAGAATTTTACTTACAAACTAATTAAGTTTTTTTCTTAGAAGTTAGTTGCTAAATTTGTTCAGAAGTTTTAAGATCTTGTAAATATCTGAATTTTTTTTAGTTTTTACTTTTTTTTTTTACATTTACATTAAAAATAGCAGTTTTTTATCACTATTTTTCCCCCCCCTTTTATTTTTGTATTACCAGGTCGAAAGAAGGAACTGATCAAGTTGACAAACCTTCTTGCTATTTTGTCTGATCCAAACAAGAGGTAAGTTGTTTCAAAACATCGAGAGAGAAAGTTGTAGTTTGAGTGATAAGATTTTACGCTCTGAAGTAGGTAGTTTCCTTTTATACAGTAATTCCAGTCATTTTTAAAAATTCTCAAAATTTCTAATTGTTTTTGTCCTTTCTAAAAAAAAAAGTATAAAATTTTACAAACTCTTCTTAGCCATCTTTTGGAGTTGATCTAATGATGTTGATCTGGTGCAAATGACTGGGGGGTTTTCATAGATGCAGTTTGAGTAGATAAGATTTTTTTTTGTTTATAATAAAATTTCATAAAAGAAATCATAAAAATGTAAGGTTAAGACATCAACATATTCAGACATGGGGTAACAAATATGGCCTTAAAATGTAAGGAAGATTTCTGATATTGGGTAGTAAGTATATTTTTAATGAAGAGTTCTGAAATTGATGTAAGCATGTTTTGAGCATCCTGTTTATTATTGAGAAACACTTTGTTTTAAGATTTCTTTGTTGGTATTATATGTTTAACATTTTCCCTAATAAATATCTTGGATAACTCTAAATGTTTTTGTTTCATAAGAAAGCCCATGAATTTTAAAAGTAAAAACAATTCTGTGATTACTTTAATTTCTTAAAACTTTATTTATTTGTAGACAACTTGTGTAGAAAAAAAAATCTAAATGTCTGAGAAATGGTTAATTCTTTGTGCATTTCCTCTCTACCTTAACCTGTACTGACTCTTCCAGCAATTTTAAAATTATTTAGAACTGTACTTATTAATTTTGAAGACTAAACACGTTCGGCCAGGAGGTTAGGACACTCGACTCGCAATAATGGGTTTGAAACCCCGTCCCACCAAACGTGCTCGCCCTTTCAGCCGTGGGGGCATTATAATATGATGGTCAATCCAACTATTCATTGGTAAAAGAGTAGCCCAAGTTGATGGTGTGTGGTGATGATTAGATTAGCTGCCTTCCCTCTAGTCTTTCACTGCTAAATTAGGGACTGCTAGTGCAGATAGCCCTCCTGTAGCTTTGTGCGAAATTCAAAACAAACAAACTAAACCCATTCACACTCTACTTGTGTACATAAAGCTTTAGCTTTTTATCTTTATTTTTTTATAAAATGTTTTCTGAGATTCAACCTTTATAAAAAATGTACTGGATTTTAAACCAAGTTTCATAAAGTCATACCATTCAGTATGAAGTAAATGCACATTTCGCATAAAACCCCACATTTGAAATATTCCCAAGGTATAATCCAGTTGTAATTTTAGTTCCTACGAGAAACTAGTTTTCTGCCAGCTTTTAATGATAGTAATAAGTACGTTAATAAACTTAGCACTTCTTAATATCAGAAATTTTCTGGCCATGATGCCTTTTGCTATAATTATGCAAATAGTTGGGTGTATAATACAGCATGTGAATGAGTAAATTGATCAGATATTAGTTGTTACTACAGTTAGTAACCTAGAAAATCTCCTGATAACTTATTAGTGACAAGTAATTAGACTTGGGTGTATAATACAGCATCTGAATGAGTAAATTAATAAGTTATCAGGAGATTTTCTAGGTTACTAACTGTAGTAACAACTAATATCTGATCACTTTACTGTAAGTCCACTCCTGATGATAAAATTTAGCAAGCCTACCAGCACTGGAAAACTTCATGTTAAAGAAACAACCATATATCAACATCAGATGCATCTTTTTATTGCTTTCATTTTCTGCTCATGTATGATCCAAGAAGGTAATGCATGTGGAAAATTGTGATTTAAATTATAATTACATTAATAGTATTATGGAAGAAAAAGAACTTGGTGTTCTGGTTAACCCTTTTTACGACGACCTACAACTTTTGTAAGTAGGTTATTTTAATCCATCGAAAGTTCTTTACAAACATGAAATTAGTGGATGAAAGTCTTTGAGGCTTGAAAAGAACTTTCCTAAAAGTAAAATACTTAATTCAAATTTTTTTCTACTATTTCTGATAAAAAAAATTATTATTTATTTAATGCAGTTATTTTTATTTTGTGTATAAAAAATACTATTTATTATCTTCATAATCTCTAGAGCCTCCTAAATGAATATCAAAAGTTTTTTTAAGATGAATTTTTATATTTTATTTTCCATTTTCTATGCTATATCAATAATAACTATCTGCTATCGTGAACATACCATAAAATGAAATGTTTAAAATTAACGAATAGAAATGTGTACGTACCTTTCAACTCTTCGTAGAAATTCACTAGCATAGTCATCTTTTTCACATATATGCATAATTTCACATCTTTATTTTTTCACTTATAGTTTATTTTCAACTTTCATTTCGAATTCCTTGTCTTTATTTATGCCGCTATGTCAATTGATGCCACTGGGACTTATTTTGACAGACTCCCTGCAGAGACGTGTTGCCGAAAGATAATGGCACTAGTACACGCCTTCTTGTTTATAAAACTTTCACAATCCAGGCGATAGGTTAAACTTATAAAAAAATCATTAATTCGTTCAAGTACAATTTTTGAAACACAAATAATACATAATTAACTAAAATATAAAAGTAAGACCTAAATACAGTTTAACTGTCTCTCTAACTATAGCATATTTAGGTAACAAACCACCAAAAGTGCTATAGTCAGTCAAGCACACAACAATATTTCAAATCAACCATTGTTGGAGTATAGTGTAAACTGAGCTCTTTCTAATGACTGTATACACTTGTATCAACTAACTACATGTACATTGTAAATTTCACAGCAAAGTTTAGAAGGTGGATGTGGTACTTGTCAACGGTTGGAAAATTTATTTCTCTTTCCCAATGAATACAGATGTGAGACTTTGTATCTTGCGTATCAAAAGGCCACTTATATGTACATTGTTTTTTAGACATTCATAAACATTGCAAGTTTACGTGTTTACACTCAACTCCTGTTAAAGTGGAGATCTTCCATAGCACATGGATCGTGTGACAAAGAAAATGGCATTTTAAGTATTTTTTTAAATGTTTCTTTTGAAACAAAGGAATTAAAATTGGATAACATAAAAATTCAAATTATAACGTACATTACAGTGTTAATTTTGTTGGCATACGTGGATTTTAAAGTTGTTTAATTAAATTTTGAATGTAACTCGGTATCGCACGTAGAAATGAATTTAAAAATGGCATTGCTCTAAAAGGGTTAATCAGTCTCTTAAGCCATCGAGGCAGTATGCTGTTGCCAGTGGTAGGGCAAAGAGGATGTTAGGCTGTATCTGCAGAAATATTGGATACAATTCTAATGAGGTCATCATTTTATTGTATAGTTTAACTGGTTAGGTTATATTTGGAGTATTGTATTCATTCTTGGGTTCCTTACCTCAGGAAGGACATTGAATTGTTGGAAAGGGTTCAGAAGAGGGCTACTAGAATGGTGCCTGGGATAAAGGGGTTGTCATACAAGAAGAGGTTAAGATCTCTGAAATTGTTTTCTCTTGAAAAATGAAGAGTTAGAGGGGATCTGATTGGTGTGTTTACGATTAAGGGGACTGAGATAGTATGAATGCATTATATTTTTTCATACTTAATGGTGAGAATGGTACGAATAGGGTATACATATAAAATTTGACAGGGTAACAGTCATGTTTAGCTAAGACAGTTTTATTTTATAATGGCATGGTTGACTGTTGGAATTGGTTGCCTTCAAATGTGATGGATGTAGAAAATTTAAGGGAGTTGAGGGGGGGGAAGGCTCGATAAATATTTGAATGATAAGGGCTGGCTTTGAGTTTTTTGGATGCTTTTTTTTTTTAAAGTGTAGCTGATGGAACAGTTTAGATGGACGCACAATTTCCTTGCTCCTAAATTTTATGCTATGCTAGTAAGATAAATGGACAACCCAATATCCATGTATGTGTGCATTTGCTCAGAGTGAAAGAGAAAACTCATGGAAAACTACCTTTTTGTTTTGTATACAGTAGATTACTAATGCTGACAGTGAAGGACAATAACAATGTGGTTTGTGAGGAAAAGCACATATTAATTTGAATGTATTATATGTTATCTCTAGCTTATTTTTAACACTGAAGTGTTCAACTTTTGCTAGATTTCAAAATATCATTTCTTGTTAAAGCTGTATTGTTTCTAGTTTAACATTGCCTCATTCAAATCGAGAGCTTCAAGGAATATCTTTCTATATATATATAAATCTATTCCTTACCTATGTGCATTCACTGATATAACTACAATAACTAGAACATTGTGTTCCCATCCATAGAACTAGAACAATTTTCTACTATGCCTGAGACTAGTTTTTAGAACTTTAAAACACGTTAAAAATAATGTACTCTTAATGAACGTTTTTATTCACTAATTATTGTTTATGTATGTAATGTAAGAAACCCACATACACGCACATACATTTTGTCATTTACAAGCAGTTGGATAATTTGTTTTAGTTTTTGAGGAAAGAAAGCAAGAACTGTTGAAAAACTTTTGCATGGAAGATATATAAATTTCACAAATTATACATGGAAGATAATTAACTTTCACAAGTTCTGCATGGAAGATAATTAACTTTCACAAATTATACATGGAAGATAATTAACTTTCACAAATTATACATGGAAGATAATTAACTTTCACAAATTATACATGGAAGATAATTAACTTTCACAAACTCTGCATGGAAGATAATTAACTTTCACAAATTATACATGGAAGATAATTAACTTTCACAAATTATACATGGAAGATAATTAACTTTCACAAATTTCTACGTGGAAGATAATTAACTTTCACAAATAGAAAAAGAAGTTTAGTATATTGAATATCTAGCACTTTTTTTTCCTGTATATTTTTCTCTATTTTAAAGTTTATTTATAAAGAACTACAGTACAGTTTAACTTCCATTAACACTACAGGTGTCCAATGGAAACTCTTCTAAAGTGTGAGCATGTTTTAAAGAGAGCCGAATTAAAAGAACAAGCAGTAAGTATTTTTATGTCGTGGTTACACAAGTTTCTTACATTTATTTATACAATTTATAGTTATGCTGAAATTAAGGAATATGATAAGTTAACAACTATCAGTTTTTTTTTAACTTTGTGTGACCTGTGTATTCGTGGGCTAAATTGTAATAATGCCAGATTGATCCGTGGTTGTAAAACAGTGTGCTCTATTTTCTGTACCTGTCACCAGAAGATGTTTAGTGGCATGACAGTTCCGTAAATATCGATTAACTACTTCTATATTGTCTTGACTGGCATGTTTAACGTCATCATTGAATTTCATCTGTTTAATTTTGGAAAGTACAGCTGTAAGACAAATGAATTGTATTTGTACCATCTTTAAATTATTATCAAGCTTTACTATTTTCATATCCGTTTTTCAGAACTTGTGTTTTATCTGTATTGCTATGATCTGAAATGATTTGCTCTTGTTTTAGTTTGGTTCTCGAATTTTCCCACCGTATGCAAGGAATATTAGTATTAGTGAATATATACTTCATATCGCATACTTATTTAAGCTGGGAAAATATTGTGGTTGAATTTAAAAAGGAAAAACAATCCTTGAAAAACCTAATGTATGTCTGTCGTTCGTGAAAAACTAAATCATGTGAATTGAATTAACACATATTAGAAAAGTTCAAGTCTATGTTAATTAGGCCCAAAGATTATAGATTTTAACTGCTGTAGGAGCAGCTCAGTTGCTGTTTTCTGACTCGCAGATTAAAAACTGAGTTGTCATCAATCACAATAAAACGGTAATTATCGTCATTTGCATAGTTATAGTTATATATGTGCGACTGACGGATATTTCCGTCATCCGCAGTTAGTGTGTTAAGATGTTAGCGACAGCTTATTGAAAGCTAAGAACTAAATTTTATGCTTTTAAAATCAGTATGCAGTTTTTATATGTTGATGCTCAGTACAAATGTAATGACATTTTGTATTGTATACTCTTAACAGTTGTCAACTCAGGATACAGTAGGAAGCCATTCTGCTGTTTCTCCATCGTCAAATCCTCATCCTACCAGTGTATCCAGGTGAGTTAATCGATGCTGTAAAAGTAACATTTTTAATTATCTGTCAACCAAACGAAGATACGAGTATTATTACTTTGTGTTCTTGAAATGTAGAGAAACACTCATAACGCCTAATTCTACATAGGCTGTGATAGTTTCATGAATTTTGGTCTGGATCTTAAGTGTACACTACAAGATGAAAACGTTGGAAGAACAACATGTGTGGGGCATAGCACAGTTTGCATTTCTCACCCTTTCAGTCATGGGGGCATTATAATATGATGGTCAATCCAACTATTCATTAGTAAAAGAGTAGCCCAAGAGTTAGTGGTGTGTGGTAATGATTAGATTAGCTGCCTTCCCTCTAGTCTTGCACCGCGAAATTAGGGACGGCTAACGCAGATAGCCCTCCTGTAGCTTTGTACGTAATTAAATAAACAAACAAACCTGTAAAGTTTAAAATGTTAGGACCAGGTATAAAAAATGATTCATAAACTTAAATTGCTCATAATTGTCCTGTAGGTTAAGCCTTATTACCCAATTCAGATATGGGTTCAATATGGCTAAAATGTAAATGCAAATAACAACTTAATATGTTCAAATTAAAAGTCTTTCCCCCCAAAAAAAACAACAACAACAAACCAGCAATATAAATATGATATAGAACAGATGATGTCAAGTCTAATGTAATTTTTAAAGTTTTAAGAATATGGTTCTGCTTCTTTGGACAGTTAGCAAACTAAGACATTTACAAAGTAACCAAGAAGTGGGAAGAAATATATTAAATAAAGTGGAGCATTTCAAAAGAAATACTTTGAATAGTCAATTAACCCAGTCATGACAACCCGACTATTATTATTATTATTGTGTTTATCTGAACAGTTTACAATGTGAAATGTAGACTTGTTTTTTTTTTGTTTTGTTTTTTAATATAGGTGGTCACTTTTTTTTTTTTCCTTTTTATCTTGTCTTCCAATATACCATCCTTTGTTTTCAGTATCAAACTGGCCAGTCATTTTATATATTTGAAGTAGTTCTGGAGAAAAAAAAAATCTTGTAAGCTAATTTACTGAACTTCTTAAATCTCTCCACACTGTGAGTTGCAAGCCAAACTTCTTAAATCCCCTTCACACTGTGAGTTTCAAGCTGAACTTCTTAAATCTCTTCACAACACTTTGAGTTTCGAGCCGAACTTCTTAAATCTCTTCACAACACTGTGAGTTTCAAGCCGAACTTCTTAAATCTCTTCACAACACTTTGAGTTTCAAGCCGAACTTCTTAAATCTCTTCACAACTGTGAGTTTCAAGCCGAACTTCTTAAATCTCTTCGCATTGTGAGTTTCAAATTGCAAACCTTTGTAATCTGAATGAGACATTATGAACCTAATTTCATTTTACTTCTGTTTTTTTGTTTTTTTTACACCTGTATCTCTTTTGCTAAAACATTTCAATGTCTAGTTAGAAAATTCAAATAGTAGTTTGTCATGATATTAACCACACTTTATCATGTGTTCCCAGGTTAGATGGTGCGGGGTATTCCCAAACAGGACTTCCAGGAGGGACTGCACCTCTCATCTTTGGAACAGCTGGACCCCAGCGTGCACAGAATGTAATGGTCTCAACTCCTAGAGGTAATACTTTCATAGTTGTACAGATTTTATGGTTTAATAGTAGCAATAAACTAAATTTTTACATTTGAAAAAATTTTAGTTGAAAAGTCTGGCCATGTTAAATGTTTGACTAAAGAAACTATAGAAACACAGAGAAGCATGTCTTTTTTCTTTTTTAAATAGTTTTCACTAATAGTTGATCATGATGCTCAAATACAAACAATAATGATGCAATTTTTTTTTATTCTAAAGGCTATAAATATTAGTATTAAATGCATCAGATGTTTATACAAGATTGAAAATATGCATTTTAAGTATTTTTTGTCAACAAATATTTCGAATTTGTTCATAGGGTAACATAGATCAAGGTCAAAACTAGTATGATCAAGATTTTTCTCAATTTTTAACTACTAGGTAATGTATTTTCATTCATGGATTTAGAGGGTAGCAAGTATACTGTAAACGAAAGGCTTTTCTTTATCATTTGTTGAATTTTACACTTGATTTAATATTTATACTAAAACAGCTGAAAGCAGTGTTTAAGTTTAGTAAATACTTCCTAAACTTAGTTAAGAAGGAATTTAACAAAGGATTTCTTTTAATTAGTGAACAGTTGCAAGTTTGTGTTACAGAGTAGTAGTTTTGGGCTCACACAAGGTAGTCTTAGATGTAAAATCTTTACCCATATATATATAAACTGAGCTGGATATGACTGTAACTACACATACTAACAGTAATGCATTGTTTAGTTGTAAAGACTGCCTAGTTGATGTCAGAAAAGTAAACTTAACATTTGTAATTTGTGTACAAATATTTTCAGACGATAAGTCGTATGCATTTTCAAATTACATCCGTTATCAGACTCGTCATCAGGTTACTGCAAGTATGTCCTCGGAAAAACTTTAAATGAACCTAAACAGAGTAGCATCCTATACTTGTTGAATATGCAAACACAGATCATGTACAGTAGTACATTAATCAGTGCTTTATGTAACGGAGTCCTTGAAATATTAAGAATAGGGATGCGTAGGTACCCAACCAGATACTTGGCCCCGGCTGTGTACTGAACTTTCCAGTAATACTAAGCTCCGGCTGAGGGTTGAAGTTAAAAACAGCCACCTTCCCAAATCCGGGTATTTGAAAATGGCATCCAAGCTTTAATCTTTGTGGCAACTTATGCGGTACTGAAAGTTACAGTCAACAATTGGTTTAGTTAAAAAAAACAAAAACGTGTTCTGAGCAACAAAGACTGACCACCCGCTGAAAGTTGGGGATTCGGAGAACAATATGGGTTAATAACAGGCATGGCTTGAGAAGTGGATTTCTGGGGAAGCTGGGAGATTTGAGAACAATAGGGGTTAGGGTTTAAAAAGTTGGGGCTAGGCATTGAAAGTAAAACTTGAATGTTCTGTTGGTGATTATTCAGTTAAATGTAATAAATATCAATTTTGTTTTTGTTTCTAATTTCTGTATATATGTTGTTATTTTGAGGGGCAGGGGCAAGGGGAGAACCAGGTCTCAGTTGACACCAAAGTTTAGTGACCAGGTACCCGGACCTGGTATTCGGCCAAATTTTACTACACGTGCAACCACAAATTAAGACAGTTATGGTGTTGGTAGTAGTGGAAAAACAAAACATAAAATATGATTATGATAATTGCAGTCTGGATAAGTTGCTGAAATCACTAAGAATTATCGTTTACAAGTCAGAAAAATGTACCCATGTACGTGAGGGTACTGTGTTTGCGAAGTGTTAAACATTAATTTAAGTGTACTGCATTAAACATAAGTATTTGAAAATCCAATTTTATAAGCAGAATAAAGAAACTCCACATGCTGGTTTTCGGAGAGAAATCAAGTTACTTAGAATTTTATAACTTGAATTTACATGTATTATAATCAATATATTTTATAACTTGAATTTACATGTATTATAATCAATATATTTTATAACTTGAATTTACATGTATTATAATCAATATATTTTATAACTTGAATTTACATGTATTATAATCAGTATATTTTATAACTTGAATTTACGTGTATTATAATCAGTATATTTTATAACATGAATTTACATGTATTATAATCAGTATATTTTATAACTTGAATTTACATGTATTATAATCAATATTTTATAACTTGAATTCACATG
>NW_013668723.1:115912-127724 GCF_000517525.1 Limulus polyphemus
TATAACTTGAATTTACACGTATTATAATCAATATATTTTATAACTTGAATTTACACGTATTATAATCAATATATTTTATAACTTGAATTTACACGTATTATAATCAATATATTTTATAACTTGAATTTAGACGTATTATAATCAATATATTTTATAACTTGAATTTACACGTATTATAAACAATATATTTTATAACATGAATTTACATGTATTATAATCAATATATTTTATAACTTGAATTTACACGTATTATAATCAATATATTTTATAACTTGAATTTAGACGTATTATAATCAATATATTTTATAACTTGAATTTACATGTATTATCAATATATTTTATAACTTGAATTTATGTATATTATAATCAATATATTTTATAACTTGAATTTATGTATAATATAATAATTTATAATAAGTGTACTTTATTGCTCTAAGGTCTAGAGCATCTTGTCCCACAGCAGTCAGTGAAACTAAAGATTATAACAGGCCGTTGGGATAACTCCGGAAAACCGGTAGGGGAACGATCTTTTAACATTGACTTGCCATTTGGGAGCATAAACAAAGACAATGTGTTAAGTAAAGTACGTGAACTGCTACCACAGGCAGATCTTTACACTTCTTCAGGAGCACCTATACCTGATAAAGTTTTTAACAAAGGTAAAATTATAATTATGATGCACGATATGACATCATTTGTTATCGGTTATAATAAGGTATACTTCAATATTTCATACTTATAAGATTGTCCTACGTGGAAGTTGGAATGTATTGTTTCTGTGTATGATAATAACTGAGAATTTTTGGTTGTAAAATTAAAGTTTTGCTAACTAGTTTTAATTTGTGTTTTCTGTGTATACTTGCCCTACTAAACTGTTGTATGCAGACAGACCAAGCGTGCTTATGTGAAGGCCTTAAAATGTACCTTTGCCCCACTCGGGTTGGATGGTCTCGGTAACTTCCTCATGGGTGTTGGATTTACTAGATGACTGTCTCAAAAGGCCCGGCATGGCCGGGTGGTTAGGGTGCTCGACTCGCAATCTGTGGGTCGCGGGTTTGAATCCCCATCCCACCAAACATGCTCGCCCTTTCAGCCGTGGGGGCATTATAATGTGCAGTCAATCCCAATATTCGTTGGTAAAAAAGTAGCCCAAGAGTTGGCGGTGGGTGGTGATGACTAGTTGCCTTCCATCTAGTCTTACACTACTAAATTAGGGATGGCTAGTGCAGATAGCCCTTGTGTAGCTATGCACGAAATCCAAAAAACAAACTGTCTCAAGTTCCTCTAGGTTCTTGCTACTGTCTGATATTTAGATTTATGTATTTGATAAACTCAAGCCATTTTATATATAAATCCCAAGGTAAAAATTAAAGATTGGAGCCTGATGGTGAAGTTATTGAATGTCATAGAATATTGATTTGGTAAGATTTCTGGAAGACATAAGATTAAAATTAATTTTTTTTTATAGTAGTATATTTATTCAGAATGATTTTTGTTTTATTTTTACATTATTGGGATATATACATCCAATCTCACAACCTCTTGTTCTTCATGAAATTAAAGTACATAACCTTAAATGAGCTTGTTCAAGAGGTAACCATTTAACTACTGTCCATTAGCCTTTTTCAGAGATAATTGTCACTGAGTAAAAGAAGACATTTGGTTCCGTAGCACAGATCTTCATCAGTTCCTGTGTTCACAGAATGGAACACGGGTTCTCTAGTTTTAAACTATGTGGATTAAGTCTGCTAAGATATTTCAATTAAATGTTATAAATTTTTATGTGATACGAGTTGTATGACTTTTGTCGAAGGTAAATGTACAGTTTATTAGGATTTTACTTTCTTCATGCATTGTATTTGGTTTTTGTTCTAACTCAATAAATCCTGGGCACCAGGTTGCAGTAGCAACTATAAATTTCATCATGTTGCCTATTATTTTCTCCCATTTTATTTGTGCGTAGGGCTGTGCTAAACAGAACTCGATTCTAGAACAGTTCTGGACTCTTGGAAGTGCAGGACTATTTTCGCATTCTTTGAGTCCTAAATCAAACTTTGTTTTTAGGATTTTAGTGGTGGATCCAGCAAGTTTATTCGGGAATGAAACACTGCGGTTGCACAACATGCTACTAACTTTGCACCATTTTGTTTTTCTTCTTTCTCTCAATTCAACCGATCAGTGTGCGTGTTTAGACTCGGACAGGACCAAAGGCGGTTAGTTCAGCTAATACTATCAAGTGGTTGTTGATATCACGTGATCATTAGCATGCACTTGTTGCTGTAAAAGTAAATAAATATACAGTAGCCCCCATTTCCCTGTAAAAACAATAGTGAAGTTAGGTTAGGCTTACCTGGCTCCTGAGTTTTGGGGCTGGCTCCTAGATCTGAAAATATTTGTCGAGGCCTCCTCTAAAGCCACTTCACATTGCTTGGCTCACTTGTCATTTACTAGATTAATATAGCTTGCAAAAAAAATTAATGTTTGACTTAAGTCACATCTAAGTTTTTAAGTGATAAGACTAGAAAAATCACAGGTGTTAAGCCTAACTTGTCCTTCTGAAATTCCCGATTTAAAAAATGAACTTTCAGTCAAGATGTAAATAAAGCTTATAGTTGTAAACACGTAGTGGGTTTTCTTGTTCTTCAAAACAAAGTTGTTGTTCTTTTTAGTTTTTCTCCATCTAAAAATAAATATAGATAGACTTTGAGTTTAATTATTCATCCCATAAATTTAGTTTAAAAATGTTTGTATTTTTTGTGTATCTATTGCCTATAGGTAAAAAGGAAGTGTTGACTGAATGCTGCAAAGTAGCTAACATACCAGCATTTTGTTCTTTGTTTTGTTTTCTCTCCGTATTTGTTAAAATACTAAACAACAACTATAGCATGTTATTTGACGTCAGTGTGAAAAGTTTAGTGTTGTAAAGATGAAGACATTGTAACAGAGGTTGACTATGTTTTTTCAACACATATTACTGAACCATTAATTATGTTATAAATCAAGTACTTGAATGCTTTTAGAAAAATGGATATGTAACTCTTAAAGTATTTTTTTCACCTCAGGAAGTTGGTTGCGAGCAACACAGTTAGGAAATGTTTTTGCCTTGGAACCTAACGTACCTGTTCGAAAGAGACTGCACGAAAATCAAACAGACGAAGATGGCAGCAACTGTTTTAAAAAAAATTGTGGTGTTGAACACAAGGCTCCTCAGGATCTAAGTAGCCTCATTAAAGACACTTTTGAATGTAGGATTTGTTTAAGGTCCCCCATGTCACCTCCAGCAGCTTTTCAGTCATGCTGCCAGATTATTCTTGGGTGTATGACTTGTGCTCAGTCTTTTTATGGAGAAAACAAAGAAAAATGCTGTCCTCACTGTCAAAAGAAAAGTGGCCGTTCCAATCTGCTTCAAGTGAAAGGACTTGACGACTTCCTCCATAAAACTGGGCACTTGGAAGACATTAATTAGCTTAGGTAACACAAAAGTGTCATCTTTATTAAAATGTAAGTTCGAAAAACTGTATAATTTCTTCATTATTTACTATGCTTGAAAGTTATGTAGTTTATCATGAAATCCTTCCAAAAAAAAATAACTGCTGATATAATTGTTTTCAAGTGGAGTTTTGATCATGACTGAATTTTTTGTGTGTCGAGCTACGTTGTTCACGTTAAAGCACCTTCATAAATGAATGACAGCGGGTAAAAAAATTAGGTAATACCTGTTTTCATTGTAAACCTAGAACTACACCAAAACTAGTTTTAATGAAAGAAAAATTCTTGCTACGTATGGATTATGTTCAGATAGGTTGAGTGCATTGTTAAGTTATGGGTCCACTAAAGAACAATAGGAGAAATATCCTTGTGTAAAAAAATGAGTGCAAGGAAGAGGAAGGTTAAATTGATGTATTCCAAGTCAGTTTATTTGGGCACACATTTATCATCGTGAAATTGGGTTTTTTAACTAAATTGTATCGCCGAATGAAATTAATTTGGTTTCAATTGTGATTTGTATGAGTATTTATATTTTTCCAGGTATGAAACATTGAAGGTGATAGTTTCTTCTGAATTATAAATATTCAGCGACAAAATCGAATTAAGTTCAAGCATTCTGTAAAGAAGTTTTGATAATGGTATTTTGTAGTATAGTGTCCAAGCTTTTTCAGCTTAATTTCACCATAGTGTGCATGTTTGTCAAATCTATAAGGTATTTCTGATAAAGAAGATAAAGCATACCGCTGAAGTGACATTCTCAACGGACAGCTGTTATTTTTACCCCTTGAGTTAGATTCTGCAACGTTGCATATGATGCATTTTGAGAGCAGAAGAGTACATTTGATATATATGGTGTGTGTTAATAGCTTAACACTTCCGTTTTGTAAATGCATAACACTTACTAGATGTGATTGCTATCTATTTTAATATTTAGAAACCATATTTGATATGTATAAAAGAGGTCAAAAGTATAACTATAACACCGAATTGCAAATACCAAGGAGTTATGAGGTATACTTCTGTAGAAAAAAAAGGGGTGTTCTGTATCATTTTTTATTTATGTGGTATGGATAAAATGTTTCATCTTGTATGTATTCCTGGAGATTTCAGTGATGTGGTAGTCATATGATTTTTTTTTTGTGGACATTTAATGTTCGGTTATGTATTGGACTGTAGTAATGCATAGGTGTTCTCCATTTATAAGAAAAATGTCTTTTAAGCGATATACTTTTGTGCCACCTGCTGGGATGCATTAGTTAGTATTGTTTACTCTTGTAACTTGAACGAAGAAGTAAGTAATTAAGCACAAAACTTCCAACTGTGTATATGCTTCGTTGAAAAAAAAAAAGATTGCTCTTTTCCACAGGTCTTTTGTATTATAAAATTGCTGTTTATACTTTCAGCGTAACTTTGCCGGGTGTTGTCTGATAGACATGTAACTAGTACTGAGCTGTCAATTAGAAAAATAAATATCGGAAAAAAACTTTCAAAAAAGCAAGAATCTAAAAGTACCTACATAAGAAACTCCTGTTCACTAATGGTCTTTTTTTTTAATCTCTTCAAAGTGTTCATTTACAGAGAAGTGGACCAAAACAATAGACTGCTAAAAGTTTCTTTCACTCGCCCGATAAATCAAGCCAGAATAGAGTGTTGTAAGTGACAGAAAAAATATCTGCCATTACTGTAAGTGCCATTCACAAATTTGTTTGTGTAAATAAAATAAATGTTTGTAACAGTTGGTGAAGTTTATGTAGAATTTCACTTATTAAAGTATGAACTTTCTGAAGCAGAATGATCTCTTATCTTTCTGAATAAACTAGCTATATATATTGTCTACGTGTTTCAGTTATTCATTCGTTCTATACGTGAGAAAACGTAGAAACCTTTATAAATAAACTAGTTGTCGAATGTCGCAGCAAGTCAACAGTTACGTATCACTTTGTTAGGATTTTTCATAAATTTGGAGATGGTCCTGTAACTGACCCGGCATGGCAAGGTGATTAGGGTGCTCGACTTGCAATCTGAGGGTTGCGGGTTTAGAATCCCACCAAACATATTCAGCCTTTCAGCCATGGAGGTGTTATAATGTGACGGTGAATCCCACTATTTGTTGGTAAAAGAGTAGCCCAAGAGTTAGCGGTGGGTGATGACGACTAGCTGCCTTCCCTGTAGTCTTTCACTGCTAAATTGGGAATGGCTTATGCAGATAGCATTTGTTTAGTTTTGTGCAAAATTAAAAAACAAACAAACCAAGTCCTGAGAAAAATTATATTAATAACATATTTCTAATTTATTATCACACGCAGATGAAATTCTGAATACAAAATAAAAAATGCTAGACTAAAGAGCTCTAAAATCTTAGGTGAGGAGGAGTATCATCTGTGTTATGTCTTGTCTCACACTGAAGGAAGAAAGGGGAGATGGTATTCCATCATATTTAGGTAATTGTTATTATTATCATCTCTATAGTAATAATATGTATTAACATTTTCATCATTCTTAGTGTGGGATATGAGGTTCATTATAATATGATTAATTTTTTTTTGGATACTTAAAAGTACTTGGCATTTTTTTTAAAGAAATCATAATTACATGAAAAATGCTGATTAATTTTATCGTTTGTTATCTTGGCACTGTTTGAAAGTAGCTGACTGGAATGTGAAATTTTAGGTAACCTCACCAAATGTTTCTAATCTGAACAGCAAGATAGAGATCTGTAAGTATTCACTTTATATCTGTCCCTAACTTTTAACCATTGACCAGGGGGAAGTTTGCAAGTCACCAGCTGTCAAAAAAAGGGGGCTTTGAACCAAATAACAGAATTGACTCCCACTTATGACATCTTGAAGTGTGGAGTGTGTTCAGTGGCATTCTATAAATCAAAGAAAGAAAACTTCAACATTAAGGAAGTTTGGAGAGAGGAATGGAGGGAGTGTCCTCCCAGGAGTAGAGACTTGGTGGGGGACCCCACTGAGCCACTGCCTGGATTATGCCCCATAACCAGAAAGCAATGGACACAGGTGAACAGACTGAGGTCAGGCCATGGCAGAACAGTGGCCAACCTGCACTGATGGGGTTATCGTGAATCCCCCTACATGCCCAGCATGTCAGGATTCCCCACAAGACACAGACCATCTCGTGTTGCACTGTCCGTTCACTGTGGTACTGGGGGGGGGGGGGATATGGTACAATCCATGAAGTGGGCGAGGAATTCATTGACTGGATCATGACTACGAATTTGGAGGTATGAGGAACACCATATGCAACTACTAGTGGCATTGCAGCATGAACACTGAGCCTTCCAGTTATAAGCCTGGCATTCTGACCACTAGATCACTGATCTCGAGTTATATGTTACCTTCTTAAATAACTCTTGTTTCAAGCTGCTGCACATCCCAAAACATCTCATCACACATGCCAGAGAACCAGTCTCTTTATCAAGAAAGAGGAAAGTATTCTTTCCTGCGTAGTCATATCTGTGTCGTGACAAAAGAGTTAATGATTTATCTAGTTTATTAGCAAAACATTACACTCCCGAGGATGATGCAATAGTATACATCACCATGCAGACAGACCTGCTCTGGCCCTGATCATGTTTAGTATCCTACGGGCAAAATTTCTCAGCCAAGTACATCCACTTAGTGTAAAACATCCTAATTACGGAATTTTTTTAAAGATAAATTAACTTTATGTGTGTGTTATCAGTGAAGTATGACATATCTAGTACCTTAATTCTGACTTCTAAATATCTTAAATAAAAATTATAATAATTACACTTGACTTACTTATTTCACAATGTAACAGTTGTAGTTTATGAAGAAGACATTTTAAATAGCACCATGACCATAGTCTGTGATATTGAAGCTGGCCTGATGAGCTCTGGTGTTGGGTGAATGGTAGCAGTAGACTTTTGTCTGTAACGTCGAAGCCAGCCAGATGAGCTCTGGTATTGGGTGAAAGGTAGCAGTAGCACCTCGACCATAGTCTGTGACATCGAAGCCAGCATGATGAGCCCTGGTATTGGGAAAAAGGTAGCAGTAGTGCCTCAATTTTTGTCTGTGACATCAAAGCCAGCCTGATGAAAGGTAGTAGTAGTGCCTCAACATTTGACAGTGTCATTGAAGCCAGCCAGATGAGCTCTAGTATTGGATGAAAGGTAGCAATAACACCTCGACCATAGTCTGTGACATCGAAACCAGCCTGATGAGCTCTGGTATTGGGTAAAAGGTAAAGTAGCACCTCGACCATAGTCTGTGATATTGAAGCTGGCTTGATGAGCTCTAGTATTAGGTGAATGATAGCAGTAGCACATCGACCATTGTTTGTGACATTGAAGCCAGCCGGATGAGCTCTGGTATTGGGTAAAAGGTAAAGTAGCACCTCGACCATTGTTTGTGACAATGAAGCCCGTCTGAGGAGCTCTGGTATTGGTAAAAGGTAGCAGTAGTGCCTCAACATTTGTCTGTGATATTTAAGCCGGCCTGATGAGCCCTGCTAGTGAGTGGAAAGTAGAAGTAGCACCTCGACCTTTGTCTGTGATATTGAAGCTGGCCTGATGAGTCCTGTTATTGGGTGAAAGGTAGCAATAGCACCTGGACCATTGTGTGTGACATCAAAGTCGGCCTGATGATCTCTGGTATTGGGTGAAAGGTAGCAGTAGCTCCTGGACCATTGTATATGATATTGAAGCTGTTGTGATGAACCCTGGTATTGGGTGAAAGGTAGGAGTAACACTTGGACCATTGTGTGTGATATCAAAGTCGGCCTGATGAGTCCTAGTATTGGGTGAAAGGTAGCAGTAGCACTTGGACCACTGTGTGTGATATCAAAGCCGGCCTGATGAGTCCTAGTATTGGGTGAAAGGTAGCAGTAGCACTTGGACCATTGTGTGTGATATCAAAGTCGGCCTGATGAGTCCTAGTATTGGATGAAAGGTAGCAGTAGCACTTGGACCATTGTCTGTGACATCAAAGCCGGCCTGACGAGTCCTAGTATTGGGTGAAAGGTCTTGTCATCCCTGGATGTGGCGGGTGTAGTGTGGTATACATTTTATTAGAAAAATTTCCATTTTTCTCTCATACATTCCATAAACAGCATATTTCAACAGACGCCTGTTGATTAAAGTATCTGCATGAAACATTCAAAGCTAAAGTATTGTACTTGTCTGAAATGAAGAGTTATTAACACTTGTGAATGAATGATTTTTTTTGTTTCTACATAGAAATATTTGACAGGTAGTGTTACGTAATAGTAACAGTTAGCTCTCGATACATTAGAGGGGAAAACGTGGTTTTACCATATGCTTTCAATAATGAAGGGTATTTTCAATTTCATCTGTCAAAATTTCATGATTTATTTAATCAGAGCTGAACTATTTTGTAAGCATGCAGTTTACGAAACATTTTCTTTACATTTGTGCAGTTAAAACTCACCACATTATAAACGAAATGCGCAGCCTGAGGCAGAAAATAGCATCCACTTGGAATTGCTGTGAAGTACTTTTGGTCTTTTATAAATTGTATTTGAAAAGAAGTCTAATGGAAGTGAGCTGTCGATGTTAATGGATTCTTCTGGTCAAAGTCTAAAGGTTGGTATTTATACAGTTGATAGCCTGGGTTTATTATTTCAACCATTAGATACAGACTCTGTTATTGTAGCAACCAGACAATGGGTTGAAGGGTTTTGTTTACGAGAAAGTTGGCCAGGTGGTTAGGGCGCTCGATTCGCAATCTGAGGGTCGCGGGTTCAAATCCCTGTCCACCATACATGCTCGCACTATCTCCAAAAATCATTCGTACACGCATGGACACAACCCAGACCTGTGTAAAATTAATAGTCTTGCAGGCCACAAAAAATCCATTATGGTGCTCAAAGATATACTGTAGGGGATATGACGGGATTTTTTTTTCACCTGAAATAGCCTACTTTTACCAATCCTCGACAAATATTGAAATATTCTGTTTTATAGTTTTATTATTATGTTACCCTTTATAACCAATAAATAAATAAAAATAGTTTCCAGTACCTCCAACAAAATATTTATTCAAGAGTAATTCCTTTTTATAGATATATTGTATAACACTGTGGTATGGAGGCATACCTTGCTTTTTCCACCATATTTTAATATAGAAATTTTAAAAATATGTCACTTATCCTAAATCGTTGCAATTTTCACATAACACACGGTACAGAAAACGCCTTCATTCCATCTGTTTTTATTGCTTTGTTTTCTGGAGGTACTTTTTTGCTTGACGTAGGGGGTGTTGCTGCAAATTGTGCAATAATGTAAAGAGTGAAGTCTTTCACTGACAGGCCACATGATATCTTGAGGATAGAGCCTCACCTATGTTTAATGAGAATCACCAGTCTCGTGTTAGAGCCAGTCACTATGGGTAAATCCCATATTTACCGTTAACTAAGAAATGTTAGATTTAATTATTCTATAGGGGATCTGAGTGAAGTTGGATGATGGAAAGACATCTCAACGGTAGGGGATCAATTAATTGATGCATGAAGCCAGTGCCCAATACAAATATAAATACTTTGCTTTTGTGTTTGCAAATATTATTTTAATTTTGTTCACTCTCTTTAAATCTTAGCTTAAACTCGATCAGTTTAGTTAAACTCACCATTATTTCCACCGATCCTCCCATTATGAAGTGGCCAAATGGTTAGGGTGCTCGACTCGCAATCTGAGGGTCGCGAGTTCGAATCACTGTCCCACCAAACATGCTCGCCTTTTCAGCTTTGGGGAGGGGCGTTATAATGTTACGGTCAATCCCACTGTTCGTTGGTTAAAGAGTAGCCCAAGAGTTGGTGGTGATGACTAGCTGCTTTCCCTCTAGTCTTACACTGCTAAATTAGGGACGGCTAGCACAGATAGCCTCCGTGAGCCTCCAAAAACCATTATGAAGCAGACGTACCTAATGCTCTTTGCTAAAATCAATTTATTCAGAGAACATCATAACATTACCCTTGTTTATTATGTGATCTTATATAGAGATATATCAGAGGATCTCCATTATGAGTGCTGCCCCTCGTCCTGTACGCTTGTATGATTTGATTGTTTTTGATTTAAATAAAGATTGCTTTTTATTTTGGTTCAAAGTTGTGTTTAGTCTCCTTTCCGCTTCAAACTCGGTTAAATATATCAAGTTTAATTATGTGATACTTCTCCTGGCCATTCCTACTGTTAATTTTAGTTACCGTTCGTTCCTGAACAATAAAACTATATCTAAATACAAGAGGTATGTTTCATCGTCTTTGTTAATTCAAACGTAGGCTGAACTTTTGATAAGTTTTTCACCAAAACTTCTGATATAAAGAACTTTAAACAGTTACATTGCTTTAGTTTTTGTACTTTTCTGGGAAGTGGGAGAATCGACTACCCCAGAAACTTGAAAGGCTCAATAAATAAATAAAGTCAACTAATTTTTTAATCCACATTAAATGTAGCAGGTGATTCACAATGAGTATTATTCCTTGCTCTTATCATGCACATGTCCTCCGGTGGGTTACTTGTAGTTTTACGGACTTACAATGCTAAAAATCCAGAATCTTATTCCCCAAACATATATAACCAACGAGCCTGACCTAGTAGTTAACGTGTTGGATTAAGGATTAGAAGGTTTAAGGTTTGAGCCGTGATGGCCAGCAAGCGTGACCTCATAGTTAGCATGCTGGATTACGGATTGAGAGGTTTAAGGTTCGAGCCGTGATGGCTAACAAGCGTGACCTGATAGCTGACGTACTGGATTATGAGTGAGAAGGTTAAAGGCTCGAACCTCTGGGTTGTTATAAAAGTGACAATCAATTCTGGCATTTGGTGAAGAGTAGCTGATAAGTGGTTAATAGTTCTAAGTTAAGGGTCTATGCCTATGTGTTGAATGCTGTGACGTATAGGCTGAAAACATCAAATCACAAATACATTATTACCTATATAAAATTATGTGTGTACCTTCGTTAATCTGTTTCTAAATTCTGGGGACGACACGAGTCTTACCTACACAAATCCTAGAAGTGCCCGTTGTCATGGGAACGATACGAGTCTTACCTACACAAATCCTAGAAATAACCGTTGCCAATCCTAGAAGTAACCGTTGCCATGGGGACGATACGAGTCTTACCTACACAAATCCTAGAAGTAACCGTTGCCATGGGAACGACACGAGTCTTACCTACACAAATCCTAGAAGTAACTGTTGTCATGGGGACAACACGAGTCTTACCTACACAAATCCTAGAAGTAACTGTTGTCATAGGAATGATGCGAGTCTTACCTACACAAATCCTAGAAGTAACCGTTGCCATGGGAACGACACGA
>NW_013668723.1:128120-129358 GCF_000517525.1 Limulus polyphemus
AACACGAGTCTTACCTACACAAATCCTAGAAGTAACTGTTGTCATGGGGACAACACGAGTCTTACCTACACAAATCCTAGAAGTAACTGTTGTCATAGGAATGATGCGAGTCTTACCTACACAAATCCTAGAAGTAACCGTTGTCAGGGGGATGACACGAGTCCTACCTAACATTGACTTTGATTGTGGGTTTTAAACACGGTTATCTATTAACGGAAAAGGCTGTACCTGAAATGGAAATTGAATGCACTTGTAGTTTCTAATCGAATAGGAATAACTTGGAAACAAAACTTTATTATTTGGACATTTTCACTAGGTTTCCCAGTGTGCTTTGAAAAAGAAAATACCATTAAAATTTCAGTGTCGTGTCGCTGTACATTAACCTTACACTGAATGAAGAAGTTTCTTTTTTGTTGCTTATTTGTTCATACGTGGTCTAGAAGCTAGTGTGTGAGGATTCATGCTTTGTGTCCCGTTGCCGCAAAGCAAACCTCGTTCTTTGGGGCGTTGGGTGTGTGTCAAATCTTGCTACTTGGTTGGACAAGATTTGTCAGTGGGTGCTTTGTACAAGCTGCATTCCCTGTGGTTTGTTAGTGCAAAATTTATTATGTCCACTGTGTATCTTGAAGCGGGAATTCTGTAAAATAACTAAACGTTATTTTACCTATTTTAATTAGCACACAAAAAAGACGTAGTTTTCGAATCAACCCTTTAGTTAGTAAAACTTTTGTAATTGTCTGAGAAAGGAAAATTTAAACCACTTTTTCTATTAAGATGACATGTATAACACTCACAATTACTTAAAGACCTGTGTTGTTTTCCAAAACATAATTAATATTTTTATATTTATGGCCCTAAATACAAAGAAGTTTAAACGTAGATTACAAAAGAAATATGCCTTTTCTGCTTTTAAGAAATGTTTATTTATGTTGAAATGTGAGAATAGCCAAAATTACCTCGGGGCTCTCCTTGCACAGCTCCGCGGCATTTAGATGTTGTTGAAACTACCAATAAACCCACTCCTTTGGTCTCATATTATTGGAAATACTTCTTTCAGTTCAAGTTATATATTGTGGCTACCCCACCTTAAAAAAAAACAATAATAAATAAACAACTAACACTTTTATGTCAGTGGGAGTCCAAATGCAAAGATAATTTTAAAATATTAAAAGAATAATTCCTGATAAATCAGATGCAGGAAGAGCTCTTGAATTAGAAGTCTGCCCCCACCCTCCCCT
>NW_013668723.1:129501-132466 GCF_000517525.1 Limulus polyphemus
AATTTTAGAAGTAACCGTTGCCATGGGGACGACACGAGTCTTACCTACACGAATCCTAGAAGTGCCCGTTGTCATGGGAACGATACGAGTCTTACCTACACAAATCCTAGAAATAACCGTTGCCATGGGGACGACACGAGTCTTACCTACACGAATCCTAGAAGTAACCGTTGTCATGGGAACGACACGAGTCTTACCTACACGAATCCTAGAAGTAACCGTTGTCATGGGGACGACACGAGCCTTACCTACACGAATCCTAGAAGTAACCGTTGTCATGGGGACGACACGAGTCTTACCTACACAAATCCTAGAAGTAACCGTTGCCATGGGAACGACACGAGTCTTACCTACACAAATCCTAGAAGTAACCATTGTCATTGGTGTGATTTTTAAAATATGCCTTTTAAGGAACTAAACGAAAGAAAATGACAAAATCTTATGTTGGTATCCTTGAAAAGTCTTTATTCCAGTGAAGAGAGCATTACTGCAAGAATAGAGATAAGGTTGGAACAGCAATGCTGAATATGTGAAATAGGCCTTGGGCATTAATTTAATCCAGCCAAAGAAAAAGCTGCCACCGTGACTAGATGAAAAAACAAACTATAACAAGGATCTCAACAAAAGCTAGGAAATGTCTAGAGATAGCTACGAGAAGGATAGGCCTAGAGCACAGTCACCCTCGAGATTTGGTACCAAAAAAGCTTTGAGGTAAGTGTACATTTTTTTATATATAAAAAAATAGGAAGTGGGAATGGGAGCACCAGAAAGTAAAGAAATAAGATAGGAATGGACGGGATAACATTACAACAATTGGTGGTTTTTGACACCATGCAACTTCATAGTGGGTGTGACCATTGTTCCGCCCACTCCTGTTTTTTGTTTTACTTTGAACTTTGATCCAAATTTAAACATTTCAAAAATCAGCAGTTTTCATACCATTCTCTTACCAGTGAGATAGCTATAATGTCTCCCGTAAGCAAAGTATGACTATTGGAGCTTCGTGTCTCACTTCCAACATCAAACCCCCACCATGATTTAAAAACTTGTTAGGGGCACGTAATTTCATTACATATATGTATCTGTACTTGGTTGCTGAAACAGAGAAATTTAGCTATATACACCTTTCATTTAGTTTGTATAATTACCAAAAACACGCGAGGCACGAATGGGCAAAACGATGGCCACACCCACTTTGAGGTTGCGCCGTGTCAAAAACTACCAAGTGTTATAATGTTACCCGCCCATTCCTACCTTGTTTCCTTACTTTTTGGTGCTCTCATTCCGACTTCGTAATTTTTTATTGAACATTTTTTTTACGCTTGTAAGAGACAGAAAATTATTCGGTTGAAGGAGTCGAACAAAATGGTTGTGACGACGGGCGCTGATAACTATCTGTCTTCATTCTAGTCAGAAGATTAAAATTAAGGATGGTTATACTTATACCTGAATCCTAGGGATTTCTGTCCTGACCGCTTACCTTATGTGTGGCATAAGAAATTGCTAAGGTTGAAATTGTCAAACATTTCATGTAATCTATTCCGCAAAAATAAGTTTGTAAAAATAGGCACTAGAATGTAAAATTAAACTAAAAGTAAAGGTTAATATAAACAATGCATTGTTCTAGTTTGATCTGTTTATAGGCTTATTATGTCACTAAGTTCAGGTGATCGTTATAAAACAAATGAAACAATTATCCATTTTTGCTAGGCCTGGATTTTTCTGCATTGTTGTCTCAGAATTCAAGAAGGCTAAAATGTTTCCTATATATAAGCTTTGTAGTTGGGTGATAAACTCTTGATGGGTAAGCAAGTGTTAATGTTTGTACAGCATGTTAACTAGGATAATGTTCTCACACATTTATACAGTTACACCATATTATGGCACGATAGTGTGTTAAATCGCTCACTGGACAACGAAAATCAAGGTTATAATTATGAAATCCTATATAGTAAATAAACTGTGTGAATATACGTATATTTCATACACAAAAAAAATCAGTTTCACTGTTAAATGAGTTTATCGTGTAGATGGCGCCCTTGCACGCTATACAAACTTCAATTTCTGTTTGTTTGTTTGTTTTTGAATTTCGCGCAAAGCTACACGAGGGCTATCTGCGCTAGCCGGCCCTAAAACATAAAAACATTGACTCTATCGAATAACAAATAGATTTTGGTTGTTTCTTAACCCAGTCGTCACAACTAGGATTTTTAAATGATTTACAATTATGTTTAATCTTGAATTTTTCTTGAGTTCCACAATTATATTAAATCGAATTAACACGTACAGGATATGATTTCACAATCGCTTTGCTGTGTTTCACAATTTTATAGGTTGAATGTGGTCTAGTAGTTGCCATAAAAACATGCTCCGCACTTTGGGCTATGGGTGTATTATAAAAGTGACAATTAAATCTCACTCCTTGGTCCGGCAAAAGCTGGCGGTGTTGACTAGCCTATCTTCAAATTTAGGGACGGATAGCGCAGATAATCCTTGTGTGGATCTTTGAGAAATCCAACAAAGAAACATAATTTTAAGCAATCCTGACGGAAATATCAGTCAATTAAACCGTGTAAACAATAATGGCCGTAATAAAAATATCGAGGTAACTTTTTCAGGAGGCTAATTCCGTAAAATTATTCCAAAGCTGACCAATGACTTTTCAATTGACTAAACGCGTCTGACGTTCTTACTCTCATGCTTTCTGGTATTCCGATAATTTGTTAAGCCTGATGAAAGTACAATTTTTTTTTTCTCTGCGTCATGCGAGTTTTACTAACGCAACAGCGAAAGTCGCAAGGTCAGAGGTCAGTTGGTTGTTTTGATCGCAGCTTTCCGATTTACAGAAAACGCACTCAAATTGATGTAGATATTGATAGCGCAGTTATTTTGTAATAACTTACGATCATGAGTAAAACTAAAACAATCCAAGATAAACTGTACGTTAATGTTTGTTTGTTATGGA
>NW_013668723.1:133153-134538 GCF_000517525.1 Limulus polyphemus
CACCATTGACCGCCAACTCTTGGGCTACTCTTTCACCAACGAATAGTGGGATTGACCATCACATTATAACGCCCCCACGGCTGAAGGGGCGAGCATGTTTGGTGGGACGGGGATTCGAACCCTAGTCATCACCATTGACCGCCAACTCTTGGGCTACTCTTTCACCAACGAATAGTGGGATTGACCATCACATTATAACGCCCCCACGGCTGAAAGGGCGAGCATGTTTGGTGGGACGGGGATTCGAACCCTAGTCATCACCATTCACCGCCAACTCTTGGGCTACTCTTTCACCAACGAACAGTGGGATTGACCGTCACATTATAACACCCCCACAGCTTAAAGGGCGAGTATGTTTGGTGTGAGGGGGATTTGAACCCGCGACCCGCAGATTGCGAGTCGAGCTCCCTAACCACCTGGCCATGCCGGGCCGTGTGTGTGTGTAAATCGTATTAGTTTTTTTTAATGATTTGCTGGTATTTGTTTGGGTAAAATATCACCAGATGTCAATCAAAACCCATCGACCCTAAAAATATACAAACTTTCAACTTTACTAATTGTGCTGATATCTGCAAAATAAAGTGAACTAAGAAGACTTGCAGTTTTGAAAGTCTCAGCTCGATCTTCATCAGCAAACATATACAGGTCAAGGGCGACGTGTAACACGTAATTGATGTTTTAACTTCTGTCAGTAATGCGTATGCGTGCTCTTTTAGAACCACGTTTGTTGGCAAAGTTTTTTAAAAGTTGGCTTCTTATTGGTCGAGAAATGTTTAATGTATTTTGTTTTTTGTAATCGGAGTAAATGCAATAAATATTAATAAAAAACATTATTAAAGTAACAAATATAAACTCGTGTACTATGCATTTATGTTAATCATTGTAATAATACTTTGAACAAACAAAACAGAAACGTAAAATATTTGGTTATGGAGGTTTAACCAAGTCCTTTTATAGTTCTTATTGATAAGAATTCTCGCTATCCAGATAAGAATAACGATATGTATTAGAGTAATAAGAGTTAAGATATATTTTCAGAGTGTTATCCGAATATACGACAAGCTTCCTCAACTAATCTATTATGTGTGAATAACTGAAATTACGTATGGCATGCCATTGTTTTCGTGTTGTTAACCCTTATCTCTGATGGAAAACGTTAGGGACACATTGAATTAAAAACAAAAACGATTTCCATTTTGTTGAATTCATGTTGTTAATCCTTGTCTCTGATGGAAAAAGTTAGGGACACATTGAACAAAAGACAAAACGATTTCCATTCTGTTGAATTCATGTTGTTAACCCTTGTCTCTGATGGAAAACGTTAGGGACACATTCAACAAAAGACAAAACGATTTCCATTCTGTTGAATTCATGTTGTTAACCCT
>NW_013668723.1:134668-143382 GCF_000517525.1 Limulus polyphemus
TGATGGAAAACGTTAGGGACACATTCAACAAAAGACAAAACGGTTTCCATTCCATTGTTTTCATGTTGCTAACCCTTGTCTCTAATGAAAAAAAAATGTAACTATGTAACTTTTGATGTCAATTAAATAACCTTAATTCAATTAGTGCATATAAAACTTACATTTTCGGCCGGGTATAGCCTAGTAGTTCGCGTGCTCGGACTGTGTATTTGAGGATTCATAGTTCGCGGGACTCGTCACAAAAACGTGCTCTGAACTTTGGGGCCTTGGGTTCACTTAACAGTAACGTTGAAATATTATTCGATCAGACAGTAGTAGCCCAGGAGTAGACGGTGGCTAATGTTGATTAACTGCTTCCATCAAGTCTATTAATTCAAAAATTACAGATGGTTAGGAAAAGATAACCAATTGGGTAGCTTTGAGGGCAAATTCAGAAATAAAAAAAAGACCTCTCGTGGTAGTCTTGGCAATAGTTACATAAGTTATACATTTGTTATGATTTTACAATTTTCAGTCATTATTATACCGGACTTGGAATGTCGGAATATAAATTTGAAGGTTCCTGGTTCGAGTTCTGTTGCCACAGAATTGCGCTCCACATCCTAAAGGGTATGGGTGCGTTATATATAAAAAAGAAAACATAACAGTGAAATTGGGTACTCTTGACTAACTGACTTCCCCCTAGTCTATCAGCTCAAAATTCGAAACTGATACCACAGATAGATAGCCCTCAGTAACTTAGCTCGAATATTAGATTGAGTTTGTTTGTAATTAAGCACAAAGCTACACAATGGGCTATCTGTGCTCTGCCCACCACGGGTATCGAAACCCGGATTCTAGCGTTGTAAGTCCGCAGACATACCGCTGTGCCGCTGGGGGGCAGCACCTAGAGAACTTGTTTGTTTGTTTGAAGTTAAGCACAAAGCTACACAAAGGGCTATCTGCGCTCTGCCCACCACGGGTATCGAAACCCGGATTCTAGCGTTGTAAGTCCACAGACATACCACTGCGCCACTGGAGGGCCCTAGAAAACTATGATTTATTGATACGTTGTACATGAACATCAGAGCCTCTAAAAAATTTCATTTTGTGATAATGTTTGGGGAAAAAAAAGATGTTATGGACATGCCCTTTTTTTTCTGATTATGGTCAGTTAAGGCTATGGTGTCAAGTGATATTTTAAAACATTCATATTATAAAAGTACTTGAAAAAAAAATACATTAGTTATGAATTTGTTGTAACAGCACCGAGTCAGCTTATTTTCAAAAATTCGTAAATATTAACTCAGCAGTATTGCCTAATTTAAAATAACGTAATACACTGATTACTTCTTTGGTATGTCCAGTATTTTCATAACCAATAAAATCTCATTTCAAATGAAAATATCAACGTCACTTATTTATTCCGCAAAGTCGGCTGAAAAAAAAAAAAACAACCTCGCAATAATGCTTTGAATTTTCAGAAATCTGACTTCAGTAGAAGAACCTAGACTTGCGTTGAGAGTCAAAATGAAACTTAAAAAAGTAGGCTTCTTGTCTGCTGCTCGTCGATTTAGAACTAAACTATTTTTGGGGTAAGAAAGATATTTTCTTATTTGGAGCCATGAATAATTGGTTAAAACATAAAACACATAGTATATATATAGTACAGATGTTGTTAATATATAGTACAGATGTTATTAAAATGAGTTATTTATACATTAGTGTGATTATATAAGTCATTTCAGCTCATCGGAAAGCAGGAATCGAACCTAGAATTCTATCGTCGTAAACCGCTGAGGTATCAAGAGACGAAACAATTGTTACTGTTGCTGTTTTAGCGTCAAGATACGCAATGGGCTATCAGCGCTCTGTCCACCGTTGGTCCTCGAACCCCAGATTTTAGCGTTATGATTCCTTAAGCTCTCACTGTTTTTATGTTAAAACATGTTGATAAACTAGCAGGTGCGCAACACTCCTCTACTTGAAGCCATAGGAAGGTGTTCCAACTACTAGTTCTATAGACTAGATTGGAGGCAGCTAGTCACCACCACACACCGCCATCTATTGGGCTACTCTAATCGAATAGTAGGCTCATAAGTGCGGGGGTGCGACTTCTCAGTAACGAGCCGCGAACTATGAACCCTCTGATCTACACTAGGCAAATAAAAACTGATGGTAAA
Organism: Limulus polyphemus; assembly: GCF_000517525.1. Taxonomy (NCBI): domain Eukaryota; kingdom Metazoa; phylum Arthropoda; class Merostomata; order Xiphosura; family Limulidae; genus Limulus; species Limulus polyphemus. The sequence goes on from NW_013668723.1 coordinate 136,831, forward strand.
CTGTGCTTTGAATATCGATTGTTTAATTTATATAAATAGAACTTGTACCTACCTACTGGCGTATTCCAAATAAGTACACCTACACGACTACACGCCTGGTCCTGTGAAGTCTACGATTGATATTTACGCCATATTTACACCAAAACAACTAAGGGTATCCTATTTTCCGCTGTCCCTAAATTTTAACTACTGATCAGACGAAAAGAAGACCGTTAACAGCACCCTACCACCTACCATCCTTCGTCAGTAGAGCAGAATTAGGAACGGCTATACCTGAATCCTAGGGTTTCTGATCTGAACGTTTAAGGCTGCATCTCTCTGCTCACTAGTTTGGGGACGGCTATGTCTGAATTCAAGGTTTCAGATCTGATTGTTTCTGTCTGCACCTCTCTGGTCAGTAGTTCAGAATTAGGGAAGAATATCAATGACTCCGAGGGTATCTGACCCTAAAAATTTAGGTCATACTACTAAAATTTTGATACAAATAACGTTGCACTGAGTTTTCTTTTTCATATTCCTATTAATCAATCGACATAGCCTAGTGATTAGAGCATTCGATTCACAATCTGGAGGTCGCGGGATCGAAATCTGTCGCCGAATATGTTCGTTTTTTTTTTTCAGTTGTGGGGGCGTTATAATATGCCGACCATTTTCTCTGTTCTTTGGTAAAGAGTAGTACAAGAGCGGGTGGTGTTCACTACTTGTCTGCACCGTAGTCTTACTCTCCAAAATTAGGGACGTCTAGTGCTGATAGCCTTCGAGTAGCTGTACAAGAGCGGGTGGTGTTCACTACCTTGTCTGCACCGTAGTCTTACTCTCCAAAATTAGGGACGTCTAGTGCTGATAGCCTTCGAGTAGCTGTACAAGAGCGGGTGGTGTTCACTACTTGTCTGCACCGTAGTCTCACTCTCCAAAATTAGGGACGTCTAGTGCTGATAGCCTTCGAGTAGCTGTACAAGAGCGGGTGGTGTTCACTACTTGTCTGCACCATAGTCTTACTCTCCAAAATTAGGGACGTCTAGTGCTGATAGCCTTCGAATAGCTGTACAAGAGCGGGTGGTGTTCACTACTTGTCTGCACCGTAGTCTTACTCTCCAAAATTAGGGACGTCTAGTGCTGATAGCCTTCGAGTAGCTTTGCACAAATCTCACAACAAACAAACTCAGCTAGTCCGTTACAGATTTCAGATCTAAAATGCTAGTGCTTATTTGAAATTCGTAATGGATTAATTGAGAGGAATGGGACCAAAGATAAAATAATTGAAGCATTTCTTGATTTTTGTTACAAATAGAGCTACTGGTTCCATTCTTTCGCCAGCTTTCAGAGTTTAACAAAGTAGAATTAAGAACGAGTTATATACTTTTTCAGAGATTGTGTATCGTTCACGCGAGGAATTACTCTTAGCAACGATAGCCACGTGGGTTAGCGTGCCAACTTAGCATCAGTAGTTACGTGGATTAACCTATCTCTTAGCAACGATAGTCACGTGGTTTTTTTCTTGAAATACTAACTGGTAAAGGCCGATTTGAACTCTCACAAGTTTGAAATATGACTTTCATTGCTAATCCACGTGACTATTGTTGCTACGAGGGTAGGTTAATCCACGGAGCTAGTGTTGCTAAGTGGGCACGCTAACCCACTGACTATTGTTGCTAAGTGGGCACGCTAACCCACTGACTATTGTTGCTAAGAGGGCATGTGAATTCACGTGACTATTGTTGCTACGAGGGTAGGTTAATCCATGTGACCATAGTTGCTAAGTGGGCACGCTAACCCACGTGACTATTGTTGCTAAGAGGGCGTGTGATTTCACGTGACTATCGTTGCTAAGAGAGTAGGTTAATCCACGTAACTACTGATGCTAAGTTGGCACGCTAACCTACGTGGCTATCGTTGCTAAGAGGGCATGTGAATTCACGTGACTATTGTTGCTACGAGGGTAGGTTAATCCATGTGACCATTGTTGCTAAGTGGGCACGCTAACCCACGTGACTATTGTTGCTAAGAGGGCGTGTGAATTAACAACTTAAGTTTTGTCTTTCTTTTCTCTTATTTGTTTAGAATCTTTTCGCTATTTCTGGTAACAGCAGCGGGAACCGATTTGCAATCATACGATGGTGGTCTGCTGTGGGTGTTAGTACACGATGAATCTGCTGCTGCTGGGTGTACACCAATTTGGAAGGATTCCAATTATGATACCTGGGTTTTAATAACGTGCTCTATCAGTCAATATGGTAACTATTATTATTTTCAGATCCAATAATACGTGTCTCTTTTTTCCACCTTAATAAAGCGTTAGTTTGAAAAGTGAAATAATCATATTCATTAATTTAAAGAGATACACTTACTTCTTCTAATTAGATAATTATAAAAACAATTTTCAAATAAAAACTACAACGACGCAGATGGGCTACTTCTCCCTTATATTGTATTATAGAATATTAAGAATTCTGATACACGTGAAAAATCTACAATATCGCTATAATTGTGATCGTTTTTGTTCTAAAGCATACTTGGCATATTGTTGATTTTTCCTCCTTGTCATGTTTTGTTTTTAATGTATTTTGGTTGATTGACTTCTTATATTTTCAGTTAATTGGTGGGTTTCCTCTAGGTGTCTGATGTTGAAATAAAGAACAATCATATTGAGTTTGACATATGCACCAGCATGGGTAGACAAGATCACTCCACCAGATCGAAATTCTAAGATGTTAGATACACACGAATGTTTCATTTAAATTTAATATGAGAGTTATGTTTTAGATAGCTATAAAGTGTTAAATTTAGTATTTTTAGAGGCGATAGTTATGGCAAGTTTGCTTACGTAACTTTTTACGAATCATTTGTTGCGTAGTTCAATTGGATTGAATTGAACCTTCTGAATTTTTTTCGTCGCTTTAAGTGAGTATTGTTACATCATAACGTCTCATTATTTTGTATAAATTTATAGGCCTCAGTCGGGTAATATATATATATATATATATATAGTCGACCAAGTTAGTGGAAGTCAAAATATGACAAAGCTAGTAAGATAGAGATCTAGATTGTGTTTGTAAGTTTTGTCATAAAGGGTGAATAGTGCGACTTTTAAAGTGTTATAATCGTAGACTGTATAGTAATAACAGAGATAGAGGAGAATAATTTAACTTGTTAAAGGGTGTTCTAATATAAAGTTATTGAACCCGCGTTTGTGGATGTTGACGAAAAAAAGGACAATTATTTGTAGTTCTGGTTGCGAATTTTTGTACACATGTTTGACATATTTTGAATATATTATTTTAAAACAGGTGGATTGTGTGCTGTCTAAATATTGTTGAAATTTATTGCCAACAAGTCACAGACACCTACTGTAAAGAATCCGGCCTACAAAACGTGACATAAGTTACAATTTATTTTTGTATTGTTTGTTTGTTGGTTTATAATTAAGCACAAAGCTACACAATGGGCTATATGTGCTCTGTCCAACAAGGGTATTGAAACCCGGATTCTAGCGTTGTAAGTCCGCAGACATACCGCTGTGTACCTGGGGGGCTAGATTGAGTTAATAACTCCCATTGGATCGTGTGCTGTTTCACACTAACATGTCAGGCTAATGGTGAAATGTCTATTTTTGTTTTTACATTTCGTCTATGTTCATTCACTTTGTATTTTGGGTTCCTTTTAGTCTGACCAATATATATGCTTTCACATTCACAAATTATTTTGTAAATACCCTTTTTTTTGTTTCAGTAGATTCACTTTGTCCTTAGTTAAATTTAATAACTGATTCATCTTATTTATCTTAATCTTATTTTATATAGGATAAAACTTCGTTGGTTTTTAAAAATGCTGCGAAATTTAGAGGATAAACCAGGAAGAAGGGTGAAATCAACTTTCTTTTCTTGCTTTTTTTAGCTACACTAACCACATTGTTACGACACGTCTGTTTCATAGGTTTCTTCACTGCTCTATCAATAATATATATCAACTGTTACATGTTTCAACAATAATGTTTCGTTACGTAATTTTTATTCAGAAAAGAATTTTAAAGCTCCATATACGTGAAAATAAAAGGGCTGTTATATTCTGAGTTTTTTGTATGATCCGATTGTTGATGTGGTGGCGTGATCATGTAGAAAGGTAATTCTTGTAATCTTATTGTTGATGTGGTGGCATGATCATAGAGAAAGGTAATTCTTGTAACCTTATTGTTGATGTGGTGGCATGATCATAGAGAAAGGTAATTCTTGTATTTTGTTGATGTGGTGGCATGATCATGTAGAAAGGTAATTCTTGTAGTCTTATTGTTGATGTGGTGGCATGATCATAGAGAAAGGTAATTTTTGTAATCTTATTGTTGATATGGTGGCATCATCATAGAGAAAGGTAATTTTTGTAATCTTATTGTTGATGTGGTGGCATGATCATAGAGAAAGGTAATTCTTGTATTTGTTGATGTGGTGGCATGATCATGTAGAAAGGTAATTGTTGTAATCTTATTGTTGATGTGGTGGCATGATCATAGAGAAGGTAATTCTTGTGATCTTATTGTTGATGTGGTGGCATGATCATAGAGAAAGGTAATTGTTGTAATCTTATTGTTGATGTGGTGGCATGATCATAGAGAACGGTAATTCTTGTAGTCTTATTGTTGGTGTGGTGGCATGATCATAGAGAAAGGTAATTCTTGTAGTCTTATTGTTGATGTGGTGGCATGATCATAGAGAACGGTAATTCTTGTAGTCTTATTGTTGATGTGGTGGCATGATCATAGAGAACGGTAATTCTTGTGATCTTATTCCTCTTGAAGATCTTCGAAACATGTCGAGTGTATTCAGTCTCAAGTAAAATTATCTTTATCGTGTAAATTAAAAAGATGGTCGTTTCGAACTATGTTTATATATTTATGAACTTAGACAAGTTTCCAAAAAGAATTATATTAATCCAAGTTGTTCATATGATGGCGGATTCAATCTGCATTGGCTTCTGGTACAGACACTACAGTATGAGGCTAAATTTGGAATATTAACTATAATGGTAAGTGTGTTATGATTCATATCCATCATAGCTGGAAACTGCTGACATATTTTGGTATCATATTCCTTATTTAGGTGCAAGTGAATTGTATCTTAATCCAACGGATCCCAATACACCAATTTACTTTATGGTGGTTAAACTTCATGAAGACACCTACCGCATTATTGGAGAACATCGAAAACTGATTCAGTTATACAGGAAAATTGCAAAGTAGGTTACATTATCTCTCTCTGGAAAGAAGACTTTATATTTTTGTTTATAAGTAAAGGAAATAATCCTGTACCTACGTTAGAGGTATCGTAAAAAATAAAATATCATGTTAGAGTAAGTTTTACCCAGTGATCACGTATTAAAGACTTACAAAGAGTCTATTTATGATTTGATGCTAAAACGTAATTCTGACTTATGTATTTAATGTAAGTAGAACAGTCGTCTCTAATGAGGATGCTCGCAATCTGGGAAGAATGATAAACTAATATTTTTATAAAATTAAGCTTAATATACATGGGACAAAGCTATCAAAACGAAAATAAACCCAGAAAGTATTTGGTGTATGCAATAAGGTAAAAAAGGGGGAGAATCATATGCATGTTTAATTATAACTGAATGTTTTCTGTTGTGTCAAAAAAAAAAAAGAACATACTGTTACGTCTCCGTTTGTTAATTAACTTCCCGTAACTTCGTTCCGACGAAACTTTAGCGACACAAGTCTTTACTTAATAAAACTGGTTTATTCTTTCCGAATACAACTTTACGATACACTTATTTTCAACAAAATACGCTAAAACAAACGCTATATCAACGAACGTCAACAATACTTCTGACTGCAGTTCAATTACTCACTATCTACACACACACATTACATCATTCTTCCCGTTGTCACCCTCTTTTATATACCAGACTACCCTATATCTAGTAAATACTGGAGCATTCGCCAAGGTACAGGATAGTTCTAGAAAATAGGTGGCGCCACACGTGACCTCGATGACGCAACACTGCCCCTCCTTAGTATTGTTCGTCTTGAACAATTGCTACTTATAATAAACCAATAACAATTAACAATAACTTAATTAACTTTACATAATTACAGACACAAAATTACAATTCAACAAAGTCTCTTAATTTTACGGGACGTATCTTCTTCCGTACTGGTCTCCGTCTCGTTGGCTTCTGCTTCACGTGGGGTTTATCTACTTCATCAGGAAATGTCCTATCATCGGTAACAGTCACATCAGTGGTAGTAACTTCATCAAGAGCTTCACTGTTTCCTTTCTCAAAACTGAGTAGTTTCTTCTTCGACGGTGGCTTCTTCAGGTGTCACGTCTTCAGCAGCGTCATTTGTTCCTTTGTTCACTTTGTCCCAACTGAAATGTCCTGGACCGTGATAACGCCAAAGCCTGTTGGCATGCACCACTTTTGGTTTACCTCGCCGACCACATTTTACCCGGAAAGTCACGTCTGAGAGACGATCCACTATGCCATATGGGCCTTCCCATGGCGATAACACCTTAGGAGACTTTCCTTTGGTCTTCCTGG
>NW_013668723.1:144332-145394 GCF_000517525.1 Limulus polyphemus
ATCAAAAGAGGTTCCAATCTTCTTCCAATAAAACAGAAAGTGTACCAGTCCCTACATGAAAAACCTGAAGATGGGATCAAAAGAGATTCCAATTTTCTTCCAATAAAACAGAAAGTGTACCAGTCCCTACATGAAAAACCTGAAGATGGGATCAAAAGAGATTCCAATCTTCTTCCAATAAAACAGAAAGTGTACCAATCCCTACATTAAAAACCTGAAGATGGGACCAAAAGAGGTTCGAATCTTCTTCCAATAAAACTATAATAATTCCTATATTGGTAACCTGAAAATCTCTGTAGAATTTGCAAAGTTCGTCTTCTAAAGTAGAAAGTACGTCAGTTTGAAGGTTGAAAATTAAGATTGCGTCTGTAAAAATATGTAAGTTTCTAATACAATAGCAATATGTTAAGTACAGTTTTGTAAAATCAATGAAAGTTTCGTCGGTATTTGAAATATTATTAATGAAATATACACATTGTTACTTCTATTCTGTTGTTCATAGAATTCTTCGTGAACAGGTAGTTTACTTACAAAATTCAGTCAGTACTGTAACGTCTGAATGACGTTCGTAATCTCGAAATTCTATCCTCTTCCACGATTAAAAGTCTCTGAATTCGAATGCACTTTTCTTTAACATTGCAGGATGAAAAATTATTCGCTACAACAACTCATAAACTTATCCGAATCTGAACTACATGCAGAGTTAAAGTCCCATGGTTATGTACGGCCTCTTCCACCCGAGATTTATTGCAACCCTGACTCTGCGTATCGTATGATAGATGGCACGTGTAACAGCCTTCAACATATCTGCTGGGGCGCTACTAACATAGGATTGAAACGACTAATTCCACCGGATTATGCTGACGGTACTGTTTCTTTATTCCTCATGTTAGAGCCGATATAATATCATTGCTATAATCGGACTACTGACACAGTAACGGATGTTTTGTGTAATTATCTTTAATATTCTTATTGTTAGAACTGATACAACAGTTTTGTATAATCAGACTATTGTGGTAATATGAAGTGTTTGTGTACTTTATTATTCCTATCGTTAGACCT
>NW_013668724.1:0-1678 GCF_000517525.1 Limulus polyphemus
TACTATATATATATATATATATATATATATGAGGTGCATTAAGGCGTCATGTATTTAAAATGAAGTTAAAATATAATTGTGCAGTTGAAAAAAAATCCTTAGGAAAAGCTTTATCCTATTCCGCATCGTAAATAAAAGAACCGATCTGTGCTTGTTCACCTCACAAAATTCCGTTTTGATTTCCATGCTTTCTACTGATTTCTCAATTCACTTCCAAAGAAGGAAAGCCTAAACTTCTGAAAGCTGTTGGATTATCGGGTTTCTAGTATTGTGTTGAAAATTAGTCATATTTCTTGTTGTAATGACAAAATAAAAATTCTATTTGTAAAACGGCAGTAATAACGAAAAACCCAAAATGATGGTGTGTGTTGAGCTTGTTAAATAACGATATGAAAACTAACTAATATATATATATATATAGATAGATGTGTCTTGAAATCATAGCTCCCTCTCATGGTGTATAGTTAACCAACTTGTCTGGTATAGCAGAAGTGTTACTATTAGTAAAGATGGGACAAGTTTTTTCAGCTAATTTTATGGCAGAAAAAACTAAGCCAGATCACAAGAATAATCCGACTTTTGACCCATTATATGGATTTCCGAATGGAAGAAAAGAAAGAGGTGTTTTTTAATTATCCGTAGTTAATAATAATAATATACTTTGGAAAGTTAGGCTTTGCTAGTTTAGATTTGTTTTTTACTTTTGTTTAATTACGCTACATCATGCACAAAAATTATAGAGTACTTGGTGTTTGTCATTTTTATATTGGGGGAAATAATTGTTATTTTGTTTTTTTAATTGTGAAAATTTGGGAACTGTGCTAATAAATGTAGCAGTATGAATAATTTTGAGTGAAATATGAAGCAACAAATGATATTTGTCTTGCACTGTTGCAGAACTAAACTTAAGCTACAAACTGTAGTATTGAAGTATGTGTATGAATATTTATTACAAAAAAACTGATTATTGCTTTATTTCAAGGCATTGGAAACAACCTCATTTTAATTTTAATAACAGTTTTATGACATGCTTTATGTCTTCATTTATTCATCTTCACTATTAATACATTCAGGCTGGATTGAATTTCAACAGCTAACACATGGGCATTCTCCACAGGTTGGGAAACACAAAAGCCATGGTTTTTGCAGCTACATCTGAGACTTGAGCAGTCTATTTTACAGTATTCTCTAATGACCTTTAAGAAAGCATCAGAAGCAGATGTGTCTAATTGTCTGTTAGTGACCATTTGAACACTGGATGCAAGCTAATTCCAGTCAACTGGATTCATATTTTGACATGTTTCTTCCAATTTTCTGGCTATAAAATAAAGCTATAGACAATTGTATTTAACAGCTGCAGATACTGAGGGACATAATTTGGCTTCTCAATGCGATTAACTTGATGCAGCTTTATCACAAAACAAATTGTAGTGAGTCAAATTCAAACCATCATTTTCTTTTCTCACTAGCACCAATAACTTGATTTTTGTTGTATTCTTTCCATCAAAGGGCTTTAGAAACTGCTATATTTGAAAGCTTCACTGAAACTTCTTTTCTAACACCAATAATACGTGATTATAACATCATAGTATTACATGCACAAATACAATGGTAGGGCATACATCTGGACCAAGAAAAGCCTTGGAAGAAATGATATAAATGAAGAAATAATATTGTA
>NW_013668724.1:2385-4735 GCF_000517525.1 Limulus polyphemus
CCAACTATCCAATCAATTGTCAGATTCTATTGACTTCCAACACCGATACAGTTTCATCAGAAGAACTCTTTACAGCAGTAATATGCCTATGGAACAACAACTGAAGATCAGTATCAACAGTTTCTTTTCTAGTTTTGATAACATATTTGGTACTGTTAAGAAAATGAGTATGTAATATTTAAATGTTTTCTTCTGAACTTAGTTCCTTATTATTGACCCACTCACTTTTTATGTACTTGGTGATAGTTGAAATATTATACATATTTATACATAAAAGACATTGCAAAAGCAAACAGATCTATATTGTTCTCAAAATGTGCCATAAAATGAAAATAAATGGGAAGTATCCACTTTTTTTTGGTTTTTCTACAAAAAATAGTTTTCAGCCAAAAATAAAGACATGCACCTTAATATGCTATCAAATACCTCATTAAAAATATAGTGAACTTTATTTTATTCACATCTGACCATTTATAGCAAAGTTACAGTGATTTTTTTCATGAGTTTTTGTCAAACATCCAATTTTCCCACCATAAATGGCCGTATTCCAATAAATGGCCGTATTCCACTACTTGCTTGGACTTCTTAGAACTTCCCACCATAAATGGGTGTATTCCACTACTTGCTTGGACTTCTTAGAACTTCCCACCATAAATGGGCGTATTCCACTACTTGCTTGGACTTCTTAGAACTTCCCACCATAAATGGGCATATTCCACTACTTGCTTGGACTTCTTAGAACTTCCCACCATAAATGGGCGTATTCCACTACTTGCTTGGACTTCTTAGAACTTCCCACCATAAATGGGCGTATTCCACTACTTGCTTGGACTTCTTAGAACTTCCCACCATAAATGGGCATATTCCACTACTTGCTTGGACTTCTTAGAACTTCCCACCATAAATGGGTGTATTCCACTACTCGCTTGGACTTAAAACTTTTGATATAAGGTAGCATCTCTCAACCTCTTTGTTACCAGGGGCTGGCTTGCTGCCTCCCTAAACTGGTGCAGACCACTAAACTGCAAGTTAAACAAAAAATCTTTACTTTTACATAAGCATATTCTGTCAGTTTTTGTGAAATCCCATGGATCGGCAAGGTGTTTGTAATGTACTGACACCTGCCCTTGAAGTGGTGGTTGAGAAGCTGATATATTGGGCATTTATACAGTGGATACAGTGCACCAGGTTTCATTTCTATTGCAATTTGTTGGTTCGATATAAAATTCCTAGTAATATTAAAGGCACTCCCCCCCTCTCTAACATGAAAAGGTTAGACCAATGAAGGTTATTATTTGAGAAATGTAAGTTTTTTATCCTTGTGATCAAAATAGAAGACTGCTAAATGACATTTTGTACTGTTTCTATAGTAATGATAGCCACTGAAGAACAAATGGAATCTGCCAAGTTGCCACTAGAAAATCGAGATTACTGTGCTCACCTTTTACTGAAACATTTTGCATGTCGAGCTGACCAGTTTCCATTTGTTTACAAATGCGCACACGAGAAACACCAGTATCTTGATTGTCAGCATGAAGAGTAAGTCCAGTATTTACTTGTGTATGGAAGTACATTATGCTAATATAATAGTAAATTCACCGACAATGATTTATATAAGCATAGTTAAATGTTTTTATTTTGGGGGAACATACTATATATTTTAACAGATCCTTGTTCTGTTTTTTCAGGTCCAATATTTTCTTTAAATTGAGTGAAAAAATATTTCTTAGATAATTTTTATGTTTAAAAACTTTTCATAGACAGATTGGATATTAAACATTTGTGAAAGAATAATTTTATAGAGATCTAGTCACTAAATCATTTGATTTCTTTAATTTTTGTATTAGAGAGAGATTTAAACAAATAATATTTGTATCTTATTGGTTCATTTTAATATACAGAAATGGGTGCATATAAATTGTATAGGTGACAGTGCAGCATACTATGTCTTCCACCATCTTTTGTTTTAGATGATAGTGCAGTATGTCATCTCTTTAATCATCTGTTTCATTGAAAGTGTAGTTGAGCCATGTCTTCTATTACCTTTTTAGTTGATGAGTGAACCATATCTCACACTTGTATCTTTTAAGTGACAGTGGAATCATGCATCTCTTTAGGTAATGGTAAATATGTCCCATGTCTATCATAGTATATTTAATAACAGCATATTTGTCCCATGTCTCTCATAGTCTATTTAGTGACAGTATATTTTCCCATGTCTCTCATGATCTGTTTAGTGACATTATGTTTGTCCCATGTCTTTCATAGTCTATTTAATAACAGTATGTTTGTCCCATGTCTCTCATAGTCTATTTAATAACAGTATGTTTGTCCCATGTCTCTCATAGTC
>NW_013668724.1:5696-11051 GCF_000517525.1 Limulus polyphemus
CTCATAGTCTATTTAATAACAGTATGTTTGTCCCATGTCTCTCATAGTCTATTTAATAACAGTATGTTTGTCCCATGTCTCTCATAGTATATTTAGTAACAGAATAGTTGTCCCATGTCTCTCATAGACTATTTAGTGACAGTATGTATGTCCCATGTCTCTCATAGTCTATTTAGTGACAGTATATCTGTCCCATGTCTCAGTCTATTTAGTAACAGTGTATTTGTCCCATGCCTCTCAGTTTATTTAGTGACAGTATATTTGTCCCATGTCTCTCATAGTCTATTTAGTGACAGTATATTTGTCCCATGTCTCTCATAGTATATTTAGTAACAGTATGTTTGTCACATGTCTCTCAGTCTATTTAATAACAGTATGTCTGTCCCATGTCTCTCATGATCAGTTTAGTGACATTATGTTTGTCCCCTGTCTCTCATAGTCTATTTAGTGACAGTATGTTTGTCCCATGTCTCTCAGTCTATTTAATATCAGTATGTTTGTCCCATGTCTCTCATAGTATATTTAGTAACAGCATATTTGTCCCATGTCTCATAGTCTATTTAGTGACAGTATGTTTGTCCCATGTCTCTCAGTCTATTTAATATCAGTATGTTTGTCCCATGTCTCTCATAGTATATTTAGTAACAGCATATTTGTCCCATGTCTCTCATGATCTGTTTAGTGACATTATGTTTGTCCCATGTCTTTCATAGTCTATTTAATAACAGTATGTTGTCCCATGTCTCTCATAGTATATTTAGTTACAGCATATTTGTCCCATATCTCTCATAGTATATTTAGTAACAGAATATTTGTCCCATGTCTCTCATGGTCTGTTTAGTGACAGTGTAATAATGCCATGTGTTCCATTGTCTTTTTGGAAACAGTGTAGTGTGCTATGTCTTCCATCGTTTCTTGGATGACAGTTTAATGTGTCATGTATTCCATCATTTCTTTAATTGACAGTTTAATGCATCATGTATTCCATCATTTCTTTAGGTGACAGTGTAGTGTGTCACGTATTCCATCATTTCTTTAGGTGACAGTGTTGTGTGTCATTTTCTGTCCATCACCTGTGTTGATAACAGTGTAGTGTTTTTATTTATTTATTTATAATCTTTTTAGGTGATAGTTGTAGTGTGCCATATCTTTCAGTCTTTTCAGGAAGGATTCTGATCTGACCTCTTCCAGTTATGATGGTAATTGGCTTGGATGTTGGTGACATAGAGATGTAAGATTTAACCAAGTTTCACAACTCTAGGTCAAATGCTTTTATATGACAGGTAACCAAATATTTAACTCGTCATGGCTCCCAGATGAGATCCAATGATATAAAAGTACCAACAAACGTTTATTCACAGACTGACTGAACCCTCTATTCTTCTTTAAGTTTTTCCTTTCCAGTTATTTCTAGATTTAGCACACATAAAACTAAAGTGACACAACTTGATGAGTGGATACCTCCTGATCCCATTGTGAATCCAGGCTGATGCCTGGTATAAACTTAGAGGATGGTCTTCAGTATCAACTCTTGATTATGGTCATCCATCTTGGTTGACAGTCAAAGTGATGTCAACAGTCAACAACTAAAAAACAAGGGTCAAGGGTGTGAATATTAGAAAAAATTTCATATTTGTCTGACGGATAAAGTGTTTTCCAGCAGTAATTTACTTTTTACTGTAGCATTAAGAATAAAAAATGTTATTGATGCTTTTATTTTACTGATATCACCTGGGAGCCATTTCAGAACAAATATTTGGTGACCTCTAACATAAGAACTATTTGACCTTAGGATGTGAAACTTGGAAAAATCTTGTATCTTTATAGCACCAACATCCTTAGTGAGCAACATCAAAATTGATGAACCTTTGGTTTCAAGGGTAATTAACCTGAGATGGACTAAATAAAACATATTGATATGACTTAAAAACTTTTAAACTTATCTGTAAATCTAGTGTCTCTCATTCTGTCCAGTTAATAGTCACACCATGTGTTGAAAAAGTGCTTGTAGGACAGGCTTGATTAAAAACTAAGTGAGGTGGTATCCTTTTCTATACTATACTGTCACAACTGAGATATCCTTTTCTATATAATTCTGTCACAAGTGAGGTATCCTTTCCTATACCACACTATCACAACTGAGATATCTTTTTCTATACTATACTCTCACAACTGAGATATCCTTTTCTATATAATTTTGTCACAAGTGAGGTATCCTTTCCTATACCATACTATCACAACTGAGATATCTTTTCTATACCATACATTCACAACTCAGAAATATTTTTTTATACCATACTGTTGCAACTAAGATATCCTTTTTATAATGTACTGTCACAACTGAGATATCCATTTCTATACCATACTTTCACAACTGATATATATTTTTCTATACCATACTGTCACAACTGAGATATCTTTTCCTATACCATACTGCCACAACTGAGATATCCTTTTCTATACCATACTATCACAACTGAGATATCATTTTCTATACCATATTGTCACAACTGAGATATCATTTTCTACACCATATTATCACACCTGAGATATCCTTTTCTATACCATATTGTCACAACTGAGATATCATTTTCTACACCATATTGTCACACCTGAGATATCCTTTTCTATACCATATTGTCACAACTGAGATATCCTTTTCTATACCATCCTGTCACTGTCACAACTGAAATATCATTTTCTATACCATCCTGTCACTGTCACAACTGAGATATCCTTTTCTATACCATACTGTCTATAACAACAGGTAACTGAAGTTGAAAGTCTCTGTGCTAATTTCTCTTTGACTTGTATGTTTATAGAAAATCAAACACAGCTAGAAAGGTAGATTCTTAAATGTAGAAGTAACATTCCAAAATGTACTTACCTCCTCTCACACTACAGTTATTACTTGACTGCAGTTTTCTTCCTTTGCCAATCTAAGAATTGGTCTGATTTGTTTCATGCTTGCTCCAGTCTTTTATTCCCCACTTCAGTGCCTTTGGTGATATTTGTCTCGTGACACTCTCCACATATGTCAAAGCACCCTCTAACCTGGTACTGTATATGAGCACCTCATTTAGATAATATTATCACTTTTCCTCAACAAAGTGTTCTCTAACGGGTTTCTCTGTACTACAACCATTGGAGATGCTTTGAGTGTTCTTCATGTTACCTAGATGATTTTTTATTTGGCAGGCTGATATACGGCATGAATTCCGGATTATTGTTTTTGGCAGAGACAAATCAAATCTCTCCTATACTACCTCTGATATCTAGCATCAGAGGTCACTCTCAGCTGAGGCTGTCCATGACCTTATTCATAATGAGTTGGAGACATATATGTTTGATCTGGTTGTACTAGTGGAGCTAGGTAGTCCTTACCACACCCAGTTTCCAGCCACTTGGGTGGTGGACAAAAGTTATTCCTCCAGAGTGTTCGAGTGAATTTCCTCCACTCTTGGAGAAGAGAGCAAAGTTGGGGCCCCTCCTACCTGGGATCCTGAATGTTTTTTTCCCAGATGTTGGTAGGAAAGGCACCAGCCTACACGGGAACCTACTCATAATACCAGTTGAGATTTAACACTCGACTATCTGGTTTAGTTGAGCGTGGCCCTTCTTTTTGATCCATATTGGTTCAGTACATTGTTCATAGAAGAAGAAAGTCCATTGTCTCTTTGTAATTCTGAATGCAAAGTGGTCCCATCCCAGGACCTTGGTTGAGCACAGTTTTTTCCATGTCCTCCCCATAATTCCAGGAACAAGTGGAATTTACCTTGGCCACACAGTTGGGGAGTGAGTATGAGTGTTCATAATTCCAGACTGGAAGAATTCTGTTTCCTCAGGTTAAGTATGGCATACAGGATCCTTTCATTCCGAGTTTGAGATGTTGCCTTTCAGGCTTCTTCAGGTTGAGGAGAGGGTTTGTCCGCTTTGATGTTGCTTACCTTCTCATTAGGATTCAAGTGGCATGGAATACATCACTATAGCTACAGGTTGGGATATATTGTGGTCCAAGTGCCCTAGCCACCAGTGTGGGATTTAGGGACCATAGCCCTATAATTCCAATCCCGAGAAGTGGAACCTTGGCTGTCTGGTTGGGATCTGGCCAATATTGATGATGGATCTTGTCAAATTCCACATGCAGTGCATGAATTGGGTTCTGGGTGAAGAACATACCTGTTCTGGATGTAGTACTGTGCCCCCACTAGGGTGCTAATCTTCTATTGGCATGCCTGTGATCTATGCAGATGCATTCTGTACAGATAATGCCCTCACCATCCCCTCCACTTTATCAATGTGGGATTATAGCTATAGTGTGAGAAGAGATAACTATGTTCTGGAAGTTAACATTTTCTTTAATCAAAAATATATTTCCTATAATACTTACCTCTTCTCAAACTCTCACACCCTTTCTCCCCACTTAGAGTCAGTCTTGAAAAAATAATAATATTATCTGAATGAGGTGCTTATATACAGCACCATGATAGAGGGTGCACTGACATAAGTGGAGAGCATCATGAGATAGATATCATCAAGGTCAATTAAGTGGAAAATAATATACTGGAGCAAGTGAGAAAACAATCAGACCAAAGCTTAAATGGGTAAAGGAAGGAAACCCTTGTAGTTGAGTAATTGCTGTAGTGTGAGCGAAGGTAAGCATTATTGGAAATACATTTTTGCTTTAAGAAACTGTTAACTTGTGTGAAACTTGCTGAATAACTATGGATATGATAAGTAAAGAAACAAGAAAGGCATGTTTTGATATAAAAAGGGTTACAGTATATTTTACTCACTTGTGTCAGTTTAGAAGATAACTTCATTTATGGTTTGTTAATGGTCATCTCAATCATTTGTTTTACCTACTTACCAGTTACATCTTGAGGATGAAAGAATACGAACGTGAAAAACGGCTACTTGCACGAGAAGCCAAAAAACGATCCAAACAGCAGGTGGAGGAACTGGAAGAATAAGAGTGTGCCTGGCTACATGTTACATAATTCATTTGGACTTGAACCCATTGTATAGGAATGAAGCTAGAATATGGTAGAAAGCATTGTAGGTAGAATATTAAAAGAGCAAATCAGTTTCTGTACAAAAACTAATAAAAAGTTTGGTGTACTCTTAGTGTACATTAAGAGCTAATAAATATGGTTGTTCCTTTGTTTTCTAGTTTTGTTTATGAAATGCATAGATTTTAGATTTCAAATAGTTTTGGGAACTTATCACCATGGATTTAGAAGTACTACACAGTAATGTACAGTACCCAGAACTGGGCAGGGATTTAGGAGTATTACACAGTAATTTATAGTACATAGGACTGGCAGAGCTTTAGAAATATTACACAGCAATGTA
>NW_013668724.1:11915-14497 GCF_000517525.1 Limulus polyphemus
ACTGTGCAGAGATTTAAGAGTATTATACAGTACTGTATAGTACACAGAACTGGACATGGAGTTAGAAGTACTACACAGTAACGTACAGTACCCAGAACTGTGCAGAGATTTAAGAGTATTACACAGTAATGTATAGTACATAGAACTGGGCAGGGATTTAGAAGTATCATATAGTAACGTATAGTACACAGAACTGGACATGGAGTTAGAAGTACTACACAGTAATGTACAGTACCCAGAACTGTGCAGAGATTTAATAAGAGTATTACACAGTAATGTATAGTACACTGAATTGGGTCAGGATTTCTGGTATGGTACATTACCTCCTTTCACATAAGTAGCTATTCTTGTTCAATGCTACCTTCTATTTGGAAAAAAAGATTTTCTCATGCCACAAGCCTTGAGCTCCCACGAACCTTACATTTGACTGATTCACATTAATCTCGCATGCAAATCATCATGCGACAACCCTCTACCAATAATAGTGTGACACACTTTCCTGATACATGTAACTCCGTCTATTCAATTCTACCAAACTAGTACTTCTCGTTTGGCAGTACTCATGTCAAAACGTTTTTTTTTGTGTGTGCTCTCTGAATTTAATCAACTTTGATTTTTTTAGTGATTATTCTGAAGTGGATTTTATTTTTTCAACAGTTAGTGACTGTATTGATAACTTGTGTTTGATTTTTAATTTTACACAATGAATTCCAAAGGTAAAGTTACCACTTTAGATATACCTTCTACTTGCACACTCACACAAGCTACAGGTAGGGGTGACTTGTCTTTGTATTTATTGGCTGTCATTCACCGTGAGATTGATTGTTATGTTAGTCAACCTGCTTCTCCTAATTTTGCCCCTATTCCTCCTGAACATGCTGAACCTTTTTGGGTCAATGAGGATTTTGACAGCCTTTTACTGCCACCTGATTTTGCCATATCTTTTTATGCCCATACTATGGAATCAGCTAGGCCTAATATGGCTTTTTTAGACGTGATTTTGCAGGTATGTTCTATTTTATCCATTTCCCCAAGTTTGTATAATCCACATATTCTTTGTTACATGATACCTCCTCCTCTCAGTAGTTGGTTTTCCTCCCTTCTCCAGATATTAGGGTTCATGCTGAGCATTTTGTTTTTCAGATGGTTGAGAGTGCCAGCAAGCCTTGTCCTCCATGGGCTTTGGATCAGTTTGCCTGGGCCTACAATCAGTCTGAATGTCCATTTCTCGACTCTCAACTGCTAGAATCGACTTTGCCTGTGTGTGGGGCAGACTCTGATCATCCTGTTTGTTTTTCCGCCTTCGTCTCACCCTTTCGACTCTCCTACTATACTTGTCTACTATCCACCTCTTTTCCGAGGTGATCAACAGAGATCCTGAGGGTTTTTTGAGGGATTGCCTCTCCCTGATTACCTCCATGTTGGCACATTTGTCTTATTGAGCTCTAGTCTTACACACATGTTTTTTCTGTTTACTGCCTCCTTATCTCTGGGACTTGCTTATGGCTCCTTTTCTTCAGCAGTATGATTTTAGTAATATTCCTAAGACTTTTGCCAGTAGCCATTCTTCAGACTTCAGTGAGACTGTGACTGGGTAAGTTATTTTTTATATCTATATCTCTTCTTTTTCAGGGG
Organism: Limulus polyphemus; assembly: GCF_000517525.1. Classification (NCBI taxonomy): domain Eukaryota; kingdom Metazoa; phylum Arthropoda; class Merostomata; order Xiphosura; family Limulidae; genus Limulus; species Limulus polyphemus. The sequence goes on from NW_013668724.1 coordinate 13,551, forward strand.
CTTTTCCCTTTTTCTTTTTTTACACTGTTTGGATCCCTCTTTGTGTGAGTGATACCTGTCTCGGTATTCTTAAAAAATAGTCAAATTTGCACTGTAAGGCCATTATGACCGAACAATTATAAATTCCATATAAATTCCACTAAATGCACACTGCTGAGATGGGGTGTTCCACAAGATTGCTTGTATGTTTGACCTTGTGATATATTTGCTTCATTAATATGCTCATCCCAGACCGTACTCGCCCATAGCTGCCCATCTCTGCCATGTCTTAGATTGAATAAATCAGGTGTGGTCTCTTTTTTTCAGAATAGAATTTTTGTGGTCACCCATTGCATTGTCTTAGATGTTGTCATTCCTCCAGACTTTCCACTGCAATTTTTCTCCCTTTTTTCTTCCAGTGGAGTATGGGAGTCATTACCACTTTCCAGTTCCAAGCTACTGGGGTGGTGGACCATGGAAGCATCCTACTGAATGTAATAATGATAAAACCATTCAGTTTAGAGTAGGGCAGTGGTGTTCTGTGGGTTTAGATGATATGTTCTTCACTATGTATAATTGGAGTGAACCATCAAAATTGCAGTTCACCCCTTTGATTTGGATTCCTCATCCTAAACCCACGTGGATGGGTTTTGGATTTAGAGCTGAACCGATCAGCATAAGTCCTCACACGTGTATAACAAGTGTGTCTATTTCCTCACTCAGTTATGCTCTTGTTCCTCCATCTGTGTTGTGGGTCATGATGGAGGTACTTGCAGATTAATATGCTTCTTCCTCTTACACAATCCCTCGATGATTTTATTATATCGAGGATGTTATTGCACTAGGGGTGGTTCCTGTCAGTTTGGTTTTGAGTGAGATGGTTTACATTACAAAGACATCTTTAAGAGACTGGAAATCGGATTCCTAGATTGGTCGATCAGTTTCTCACATTGCTAACATGTGTCCTG
>NW_013668724.1:14969-24306 GCF_000517525.1 Limulus polyphemus
ATACCAATGGTATGATCCTCATCCTACCCCTGTGTGGATGTCAGTTCCTGGTGGCCTGGGTTTGGAATGTAATTGACTTGCCGGGAATGGTCAATTGCACCCTAGCCACTCTACATATGGAGGCACATCCTTTTCCTCTCACCACATTAATGTACTCTAAGGGAATGAGATTCCAATAAAGTGTGGTTCAGATTCCTATCCAACCATTGTTCTGTCCCTTTTGGATGTGTTCCTCTCAATTTCTGCCCATGGCTGTGACACCTCTTTCCACACTGGGCAAAGATTATACCTTGTACAGAAGTGGTGCAGTTTCCTATATATAATCCTCTACTGAAAGGAACTACTCTTTTAAGGTGTCCTTCAGACACTTTCGAAGAATGCTTCTTTCTTTCCCTCAAACTGGTTCCCCCATCTATTTAGTGTAGGATTCTAGCTATTTATGTGAAAGGAAGTAATGTACCGTATCAGAAGTTATTATTTTCCTACACTGAAAATATATTTCTGATAGGTACTTACCTCTCCTTCCCTGGTGAGACAGAAGTAAGTCTTCAGATTTACATTGCTCAAATCAGGGGTTTGATCCCCCTTGGTGGACACAGCAGATAGTCCAATGTGGCTTTGCTGTAAGAAAAACACACACTTACCTCTTCCCACCCTTCCTCCCCAATGAGAAATGGTGCTTCCATTTTTCTGCCAAAACTCGAAGTGGTATTTCGGTAGAATTGAATAGAGGGAGTCACATGCATCAGGAGAGTGTGTTGCACTGTTATTGGTGGAAGGTTGTTTCTGCAGGGATTTAGGACTATTATACAGTGATTTATAGTACACAGAACTGGGCAGGGATTTATGAGTATTACACAGTAATATATAGTACACAAAACTAGGCAGGGATTTAGGAGTGATATGCAATAATGTATAGTACATGAAAATGGGAAGGGATATAGATGTATTGTATTGTGTAGTACACAGAACTGGTCAGGTATTTATAAGTACTACACAGTAAAGTACACAGAACTGGCAGGTATGTAGGAGTATTACATAATAATGTATAGTACACACAGAACTGGTAATGGATTTAGAAGTACTACACAGTACTTTATAGTACACAGAACTGATCAGGGATTTAGAAGTATTATACAGTAATGTATATTACACAGAATGAGTCATGGATGTAGGACTATTATACAGTAATGTACAGTACACAGAACTGGGCAATGATTTAGGAGTGTTACACAGTAATGTATAGTACATGGAACTGGGAAGGGATTTAGATGTATTATACAGTAATGTGTAGTACACAGAACTGGGCATGGACTTAGGAGTATTACACAGTAATGTATAGTACACAGAACTGGGTACGGATTTGGGAGTTTATCAATTAATTTACATATGCAGAGTAGAAGAAAAATTTTAATTTGTGTTTAGTACTTCAAGCAATGTCCCTCAGTTTTAAATATGTTGATGGTACCCATACCAAATATTGTCTAGTTTTCACAAGAAGAGAAAGTTGTTAGACATAGCTAAATAGTGTTGCTAAATAGGAAGCTACTTTAAACTTGACTTGTTACAGTAACTTTTTGTCACTCAAATTCTAATCAATGCTCAAAGTGCCTATGAGTAAATTTGTGTTTTTTGATTCAGTAAAAACCTAAAAATGTTTGTTCTGAATTACTAGGAGTTTCAATATAATGAAAGATACCTAAAACTGTTTGTCCTGATTCAATAGGGGTTTGAAGATATGGAAGATACATAAAACTGTTTGTCTTTATTTAATATGGGTTTGAAGATAAGGAAAGATACATAAAACTGTCTTGATTCAGTAAGTGATTCAAGATAAAGATAAATAAAACTTGACCTGATTCAGTATGGGTTTGAAGATAATGGAAGATACATAAAACTGTGTCCTCATTCAAAAGGGGTTTCAAGATAATAAAAAATACCTGAAACTGTGTCCTAATTTGGTAGGGGTTTGAAGATAATGAAAGATACCTGAAACTGTGTCCTAATTCAGTAGGGGTTTGAAGATAATGAAAGATACCTAGAACTGTCCTAGTTCAGTAGGGGTTTGAAGATAGTGAAAGATACCTAAAACTGTATCCTGATTTAGTAGAGTGCTGTTTGAGATAACTGAACCCTGGATGTGCAGTGTCATGAGTAAGTATTAGTTTAAGAACATTAGTAGCATGCCAGTGAGAACTGACTGAGAGTAGTGTTTAAGATAACCCTACATGTGCAGTGTCACTGGTAAGTGTTGGTCTCAGAACACAAGTAGCATACCAGTCAAAATTGAGAGTAGTGTTTAAAATAACCAAACCCTGGATGTGTGTTATCTTTGGTTTCAGAACACTAGTAATATAAAAAGAAGGAACTAAAGTAGTTTATACTTAATTTCACCTTCTGTGTTCTTTTTTTTTCATAAGCCACATGAATGCTGATGTGAATACTGTTGAAGCATCTGACTTTTTTAAAGTAGTGTATTCTTATGTACCTTATATGTATTTTATTTTAAAAAAGGAATATACAAACTCACAGGCTAAAATTACTCTAAGTAAAAAATTGAAATACCATATTCAACAAAAAATGGATTTGAAAAGACGTGTATATGAATTTTGATTCATCACAGTATTACAATTATCTTACTTCAACAAAGATGCAAACATTAATGGTAGTGTGGTGGAGCTCTGGAATTTCAATCTGTTATATCACAAAATATTGTCCACAATTTAGGTTTATTAGTTCATTATAAGAATGAGACTCAATCCCTCTGTGTGGATGGTAGGATGCTGCTGAATGACTGCCTTCCCTCTGGTCAGTAGCTCAGAGTTAGGAACAGATGGCCTTAGTAGCTCTCTCATAAATACAAATACAGTAGACACTGATGAACAAACTTGTAGGCTACTTGAAACTATTAAAAACAATTTTAATATTCTATCTGGCCCAAATACTTTTGACTAATGAAGTATATAGGCATACCATATGTTTTCTACCTATTTTTATTTTGTGTATGTATGTACAGTTTCCATATAATATGTTAGTGAAGAAGTTCATTAAGTTCCTTTTGCTGAACCTACTTATTATTCTGTGCCATTCATCTAGAGTAGCACTTTTTGTCTTCTCATGATAAATATAGCTGTAAGGTTGCCTATAATATGGAAAGTTAGGTATATTTTCTACTGGCAACTATGTATATGTAAGATTTTAAGGTTACCATTTCTCTTATGTTTCATTGAGGATGATCGGTCATGTAGGTTTTACTAATTGCTCTGGATAGGTCTGACTGTAACGAGTTATTTAAGTAATGTGATTTGTATTCAATCTGGAACATAATTTCAACAGCCATTCTTGCTTAAAATGTCTTCTGAATAAGTTGGAATGTATTCAAACCTAATTCTCCAGCAAAGACAACTGTTGGTTGTGCCAAGTATAATACATTTTAATTACATATGTTAGAATCATGATTGTTGTGATTGTACATTTGTGTTGAGTCTCTCTCTATTTTTTGCAAACTCAATTAGAGAATACAGGATCCTTTTGCAGTTAATATCTTGACAAATTTGTTATTCTGTGAACCTACGTTATCACTCTTGGAGGATAGTGGTTTTACCTGAGAGTACCACAGAATAGACAGGAAAGAGAAAATTTTGGTGCCATGACCACAGGATATCTTATTATGGAGTTTTATGTGCCTTTTCTTAAACTCTTGTGTATTTGAGTTAGAAAAGGCTTCATTTTGAGGCAACAGAATTTTTCTATAGGTTGAAAGACAAGAATAAGAGAGAGAGAGAGTTGGTCACTGAAATGGGATGGTTGTCTAGTCTAGCAAAAGTCCATCCTAGATGTTGGACTTTCAATGATGCTGCCAAAGTCCATGACTTCTTTCTTGATGCTGTCATAGTCTCAGGTAGGAAAAATACCAAAATAGTGGTCTAGGTACTATTTATCACCAGTTTTCATGAACAACTGCTGTTATGGTGTGAGCTAGAATAAGTAAGTGAAGTGTATTATCAAGTTTATTTAAGTCAGAAGGATAACAGGGCATCAATATCAATTTACTATGCTTAATAATTCATAGGCTTGATAAAAATCTTACATGTGTTCCTAATGCCAATGATTCCTGACAATTTTTCTTTCATTTTGAACAGGCTTTGATGTCAATCTATTCTTCTTCCAAAAAAAAAAAAGCTTGGAATATTAATAACAATACTGTAGGATGCAAACAGGTCTTGCACCTTAAATCTTTTACCTACCATGACTAAATTAGCTGCATCAAACTTCTGTGGAAGGGGTCCACACTGAATAATCTGCTTGTCATTTGTTGCTCTACCACATGCTGGAGAGACAAATGACATAAGTCTACCTCATGTAAAAACCTTGATGGTGTTTCTGTTTTTGTGAATAGAAAAGGCAGCCTGTTGTATAAGTAGGGTTTTTTATTTTTTACAAAAACTCTGTTTCGACAAGGAATACTGTAGTTTCTAGGTGCTTTTTCTTGAAATCTAGAGAACAGAAGTATCTTGATGGCCAGAGATTGAGCTCTTCTCACTACAGGGCTGTGAAATGCACCCATGTAAAGGAGATATTACACATGCATGTCTCAGAAACCCTAAACTGTCTGGACAGTTCAAAGTTTTTGTTATGCTGCCACAATTTAATAAGGGTGATGACAAACATATCTCATGCTAATTTGTGTGATTTGGCCATGTATGTACTTCAATTGCACAAATCCAAATTTGGCAGCAGTCTCTAAACTAGTATAAAAGTGAGAACTTTCTAAGTCACTTAGGAAGTTGTCAATGAAAATTGGAGATAAAGTTTAGTTTGGGTTTCACTCACATGTCAACTGTTCTCTGGGCTTGGACATATTAATCAGACTAGGTTCAATCATACTGGAACTCTGCAACGTATTGATCAGACTAGATTCAATCATTCTGGAACTCTGTGACGTATTGACCAGATTAAATACATTCATGCTGGAACTCTACAACGTATTGATCAAACTAGGGTCAACAATGCTGGGACACTGCAACGTACAAGTTGAACGAAGTTCAACTATTCTGGAACTCTGTGCAAACATCCCTTCCAAGTTTTCAGTAACTGTTTTTCTTCTCGCTAACCTTCTTCATTAATTTTTTTTGTCTTCTACAAAACATTTGTTATACCAGGCTTCGACAAATATTATCAGATATAGAAGACAACCCCTAACTCATGTACCGGGAAATGGGTGCTATGTATATTTACTTTCACAGCAACGAGTGCATGCTAACGATCACTTGATAACAACAACCATTTAATAGTGTTGTCTGAACTAAATGCCTTTGGTCCTGTATGAGTCTAAACACGCGCACTGATTGGTTGAATTGAGAGAAAGAAGAAAACAAAATGGTGCGAAATTAGTAACGTGTTGCACAACCACAGAGCTTCATTCCTGAAAAAAAATGAAGAAGTGATAAATCCACCATTAAAATCCTAGAAACGGAGTTCGATTTAGGACTCAAAGAACGCGAAAATAGTTTCAGACTTCCAAGAGTCCAGAACTGTTCTAAATTCGAGTTCTACTTAGCACAGCCCTACGCACGAATAAAATGGGAGAAAATACTAGGCGCCACGATGAAAATTTTAGTCGCCATGGCGACCCGGATTTATCGAGGCCTGCGTTATACGTATATTATTTCATTGTCTTTTATTGAAATTTTTTATCAAGTTTTCTATTGTTAAGCCTAACTGAACAACACAGTATCACCATGCAACTGGTGTAAGTCTTGTCATCTCCTTTTACCTATGTAAACAAAACAAAGAGTGGAAAAATCTTATACCAAGAAAAATAGCTAATGTTAAATAAATGTTTTAATATTCACAATGCTTCGGCAGCGATGCCCTTCCTCCAGTGATTTTATTACCTGTGTAGACAGTTATTAGGGTATTTACTTAATGGTTTATTATCTACCACATGGCATTATGTCATCGCTCAAAGGTTAGTACGTTTTATCTATCAACGATCAGTAAAGACGACTATGTTCATTTGTTTAGTTATTAAATTTTGCTCAAAGTTACTAGAGGGCTATCTGCGCTAGCCATCCCTAATTTAAAAATGATAGACTAGAGGAAAGGGAGCTAATCAACACCATAGGTATAAATAACACTAGATAGGAAATCACGTGATTTTTGGCATGCACAAGCGGTCGCCATTGCTATGTGTTGAACTTTCAAAGCCCGCCAGTCGAACTGACAATGGCAAGGCGATCTCAACTCGCAAATTATGGCCGTTTTTCATCTAAACTAAACGTTTGGATAATTTTGTTATTTGATTTTTAATAAATTTTTCAAGCCAAGATGATCTAAACCTGATTTTAACTAAAAAACTAGTGAGAAAATCGTTCACAGAACACACACATTTGACCTGTCATATGAAAAATGCATTGGATTTTAGTCCAGAGGGAAATCTTAAGATTAAAAACAAACGATACATGTTACTTTTCATTACCATTTCATTAGTCTGGCTTTGTCTAATCTGCTTACAATAATGATGTCCAATATTTACTGTAAGTACCTGTGCGCCTTGCGTTACCATGTACATACCTAAGTTTTCCTGACCTGTGCAAGAAGTTTAGTATACCAGCATTTATATTAGCAAATCAAACGATCAAAATATAAATCCAATTTCCCCTCAATACCTTTTTTTTTCATTCAGAAAACAACTATGTGGGTGCCGTATGAAATAGAGTAATTTTACAAACATGATTAACTAGAGAAATACCAAGTACGTAGGCCTGACTTTTCCAGCTGAGTACAGTACACTAAAGTGGATTAGTTTAAAGAACACTGCAGGAATATATTTATTTACAGCATAATAAACTATTTTCACTATTAAATGTACAATTAATAATTATATGATAACCAAATTCTGCTATTTAATGTGAGAATCATTTCTATAGTACTTTTTGTTTTCATGTAAACATGCAAGTACACAATCGGCATTGTGCAAAACATTTATACATTTGATACTGATAGTTCACACATATATTACAATTAAATGTAGCAAAATAGAAAGACATGTACATATATACTGTAATATAACTAGGCTCAATCTGTTGTAAGTACTCTTCCATTTATATTACAATTACTTTTTTTTTGTTCAAGCAACAGAATATTTTGGGCCACTTGTACTACGTACTGATTATTTATCATAATGACACTGACAGCTCGAGGATTTTGGGCTGGAAGGGGCCACCTGCAAAATTTTAACCTCGTGTAATTCTGAGAATGAGTCGATTGACAGTATTATTATTAGGCCTATGTTATGAATTGTTTCCAGGGTAAGCCATAACATCACTGATTAGTCTAGACCTGTCTTAAACCATAGTAATTAATTAAAATGTCATCTCATCCATTAAGTGATACGGTATATTTAATAAACTTCTACCTTGACATTCAATAGTAGCATCAAAAGTGAATGCACACAGTACTTCCACCTGTGGACAGTGTATGTTTTGGCGGCGTCTCTGCATACAGTATAGCCTGACTGGCCAGCAGGCGACATTAGTATGCCATGGATGATTATTTCAAAACATATGAGCACTTAATATGGTCAGTATTTCAAATTAAAAGCTGTCAAACTGCCATGCCGACTTGTGTAGGTGAAATGCCTTCCAAAAAAGACTAGCATATATACTTTGAAACTAGATGTAAACATCTACGCCAGTTCGATGTCGCCCACTATAACTGAATATATTATAGAATAAAAAAGGTTTATCTTACTTGTGGAATGTACCACCCTCTGCTTTCAACTCTTGGTTACGGTATGTGTAACAGTTAATGGCGTAGCACTATGTTCCCTTCGTTCTTTCGGGTCGTGACTTAGACGGACGACTGTCGCTCTCTGCCATTTAACATTGTCTACCAGTTCGAAATTCAACACAAAGTAATGGCAGCCGCATACGCACATACCCCTCAATGATAAAGAGTAGTGTCTGGCCAATCTAGTGTTACTTATATCTATGATCAAAACCACCCACCATCAATTCTTGGGCTACCCTTTACCAACAAAATATGGGATTGCTTGTGTCAATCTATAAATAGATGTGTAATGGTTATTTCAGGCCGTGTGTCAATCCATAGATAGATCTGTAATACTCATTTTAAGCCCTGTGTCAATCTATAGATTGATGCATAATGTTTATTTTAAGACCTGTGTCAATCTATAGATTAATGTATAATGTTTATTTTAGGCCCTGTGTTATTCTATATATATATATATTATGTTTATTTTTATCTCTGTACCATTTTACTAGATGCTCTATTATTGATATGGTAAGATAATTAACCACAATACCTCTCGCACAATACGGAGGGTAATTGTGGAGAAAATGTTGTTCAAGTATGAGAAATTTATATTAAACTTTCTATTCTTACTCAAGCCCAGTTTAAACAGCCCATGACTGTGGCCTAATTACAGGTAGTTAAATAATGTGTTACAGTTTGTTCACTGAGTTCATAACAGTAAAATATACTAGACATTGTAGCTTTATAAAGGTAATAAATTCGTTCATGGAGTTTATAACAGCAAAAATAAACTAGGCATTATAGCTTTAAGATAAGTAATTTGTACACAAAGTTTATAACAGCAACAATAAAGAAGGCATTATAGCTTTATAAAGGTAAGAAATTCGTTCATGGAGTTAATAACAATAAACCAGGCATTATAGCTTTAAGATAAGTAATTCGTACATGGAGTTTATAACAGCAACAAGAAACTAGGCATTATAGCTTTATAAAGGTAAGAAATTCGTTCATGGAGTTTATAACAGCAAATAATCCAGGCATTATAGCTTTAAGATAAGTAATTCGTACACGGAGTTTATAACAGCAAATAATCCAGGCATTATAGCTTTAAGATAAGTAATTCGTACACGGAGTTTATAACAGCAAATAATCCAGGCATTATAGCTTTAAGATAAGTAATTCGTACACGGAGTTTGTAACAGCAACAAGAAACTAGGCATGATAGCTTTAAGATAAGTAATTCGTGCATGGAGTTTATAACAGCAACAAGAAACTAGGCATGATAGCTTTAAGATAAGTAATTTGTGCATGGAATTTATACCAGCAACAAGAAACCGGGCATTATCTATATACTACTAAAACTCTGAGATTGTTTGTTTGCTTGTCTGTAATTAAATACAGCAAAAACGGCGCACAATAGCTCCATATTTGTAATAAAATAAGAATAGAAACACAATAAAACAAGTTTTGTTAAAATCGGGCCACGGGTTACCGAGTTAGCCCCGTTTTCGGGTCACTTTTATGAAAATTTCTAGATGAATATAGGTACACTAGATGG
>NW_013668724.1:25273-27476 GCF_000517525.1 Limulus polyphemus
CACTTTTTGAAAAATGAAATGGTCTTTACTTTTACTCCCGATCAACAATCAAATACCTTTTCTTGAATTATAAATAATATGAATGGATTGAAATAGCTTCAATTCTTCATCACCTTTGAATAGTGAGCGACCCAACGGGCCACGGGTTGTCTAATAGCTTTATAAACAAAAATAAACTAGGCATTATAGCTTTATAAATATAAGAAATTCATTCATGGAGATTCTAGCCGAAACAACGAACTAGACATTATAACTTTAAGAATTTTGCCAACTTATCATTCGTTACGTAAAACTGACGATGAGGTGACAAGAGCTGTTTTCTTTTTAAACAGTTTTTCAATTTCGCATCTTAATTCTTCGTAGACTTATAAGTGAAACTAAACACTTCTGCTAGACATTAGTAAATACAAGTCTGCAATAACATAAAATCAAAAAATAAATTTAATAAAATCCACAATTTTAAGCGCTATTTTTAAATTAAAGGTTACTTCGTGTTTAAGCTAGGTTTTACCATGCCCATTTATCCAATTATAAGGTGAAATACTTATAACTGTTTTATTCGCCACTACGCATCCTTAATTTTCTTTAACTCAGCTCTGTCTACTTGAACTTGCCCCCTTTTTTTTAATGTTATGTGTAGAATTTCTATAAAACCACTTCCTTGTTTTAACTTGTCAGCTAGCCATGGATGACGTACTAGTTTTTGTTACCAATTTTAGTTTAAATGAGGTCATTCGAAGTAGAGTAAATAAAAAGACCACCAACTAAATTTTCAGGTGGCTCTTTTTTTCCCAGGCCGTGTTACGTCAGGAGTACAGATATTCTTTACATAATTGTGCAGTTAAGGGACTAATGACATTCTAATTCGGAAAAAATAAATGGAGCACCACATTCAGTCCAGGCATCAAGCTGTGGTAACTATAGTGATGAAAATAGTCATTGAACCCTATCAAGATTTCTGTTCCCATAAATAAATATGAATCTAACAATTACTATTACAATCTTGCTTTATTCAACTAAAACAAATCATAGTTTGTTCAATTAATAAAAATCCATCGTTTACCATAAAAAGTACATTATTTAAAACTAAAAGCAGAAATTAAAGTAACGAGTATAAAGAAAATAATTATCGCTTAATAAAAAACTATGTAGGGCTGGCTACTGAACTTGAAAAAAAGAGCAAAATAAGATAGGGATGGAAGTGGACATATCATCTGATCGGCTAATGATCACATAGCAGACTAAGCCTTCTCGACTTTACATGAGAATAAAATCCCTACATTACTGGATTCCTCAATTTGTCTATCGAAACCTTGGTGTTTGAACAGAATCTCAGTTTTCATCATTATAACTTTCTTTTAGTCTACTTTAGAATACTACTTTTATGACTATTTTACAATAGAGTGACATTTTACTATCGGAAATTCTGGTTCTATTTGTTTTGCCAGTGAGGAAGCCAGTAATGTATGGATTTTATTCTCCATATAAAGTCGAGAAGGCTTAGTCTGCTATGTGATCATTAGCCGGATTCAGTGATATGTTCACATTCCATCCTATCTTGTTTGGTTACTTTTTTCAAGTCCAGTAGCCAGCCCTCTATAGCTTTTATATTTAGCGATAAATTTGTTTTCTAATACTTTTTTGTTTACTTTTTTAATCATAAGATGGCGTACGTGGGTTACCAGGTTATAGAGTGTATTCTAAAGTTTTATAAATTTTACAAATAATAATAATAAAGTAGGTAGCCGATGATCATGAAGACTGTTTTGCTCTATCAAATGACGATAAAATTATAGTTACTGCTAGAACTAGGTAGGTGTTAGGCCTGTTGAAGAAAGATGATGATGAACGAAAATAAGAAATCTCGGCTTTGACTATTCACCGGTTTTCGACTTTGGGACGCTCTGGATAGCTGAGAAGAAGTAGTTATTTATATCTAGCTTCTGATAGCCTGTAGAGAATAAAATCTAAATAACTTTTGTATTGCTTTAATACGAGCGTCTGTGCCATCCCTATATAGTGAGTGCTAGCGGACTCTCCGATAACCATATCTCTCCAATTAATAAATAAAAGCCTTACATTTACTCAGTGGCGTAGCATGAGGGGGTCAAGGGGGCAGTCGCCCCCGTTCGCAGGTGTGAAGGGGCGCAAAATTTCCTCTGGCCTATAATGCCTATTAATTAATAATTATGTCCTTCCGTAG
>NW_013668724.1:28476-37426 GCF_000517525.1 Limulus polyphemus
TGACTCAATAATGACTTAGTAACTTGGCAATATTAAGTATTGAAAAAGACGTAGTTAATACCTTAAATTTTGATAGTTTAATTGATGCATTTGCAGCAGCAAAAGCACGAAAGGTTCATATAATGTAATCACGAATACCAGAATTCTACCTGTACAAGATCTAGTTAAGTATATGTACAGTTTTGTAAACTAATAAAATTTGTTATTTGTAAACTTAAGTTGTATTTTAGCAATCTGTTTTATAATCCATGTACACCACAAGTGATTGGCTTCTCATATAAAACATAAGTTTCAAAACTAGGGATATAACAGAAATTTATTCTACATGCTTGAAAGATTACTCTAGCTATGTGATTTTGAACAATACTGGATGACATAAATAGCAAAATGGTTTACAAATTATGTAAGTACACCTAGGATGCTATACTTCATTAGTTTCACGTTTACAGTTGTGATATCGTGAGATGTTATTTTGTGACTTTATTTTAGGCCTTTGTAAAGCGGTAATTAATTCTTTATGTTATTGTCATTAAGTGGGTAATGAGTCATAAAACAAATAATCAAAACATTTCAGAGGTGGGGGCACCAAAAGTGTCTTTGCCCCTGGGTGATGAGAATTTTTGCTACGCCACTGCATTTACTTTAATATTCAACTCTCTTTAGTGAAATTCCAAAAAAATGCTGTAACAATCAGTTTTCGTACAAGCAAAAAACATTAAACAATTACTGTAAAAATCAAGATTTGTCTGATCAATATAAATATAAAAAGTACTGTAAAAATCACGTCCGATTGATATGGATTCAATAATTACTGTAAAAACCACATGTTGTCTGACCAATATAAATATAAAAAGTACTGTAAAAACCACGTCTGATTGATATGGATTCAATAATTACTGTGTAAATCACATTTTGTCTGACCAATATAAATAAAAAAAGTACTGTAAAAACCACGTCTGATTGATGTGGATTCACTAATTACTGTAAAAATCACACGTTGTCTGACCAATATAAATATAAAAAGTACTGTAAAAACCACGTCTGATTAATATGAATTCACTAATTACTGTAAAAATAACATTTCTTCTAATTAATAAAAAATCTACAATTACTCTAATAAGCTCACTTAGATGAACAAAAGAAAACATCCATTATTTAGAATACATCAGTTTGTACAAAATGAAACAGGCTTTTATTTCCTTCAGTAATTAAAACATCACATTTAAACGGTCAGTGTTGAAGCATGTTTAAGATGTGGTTTAGTAAAAACCAAAACGTTAAAGACCTTAGTAAGGTTATTCTTTTTCTGTACCAATGCAAGCAGAAGAACGTATAATAGGCAAGTGATCTAACTGAACAGTGAAAGCAATACTTAATCCAATATGAGCAGAAGACTGTATACTGTGTAAAGGCTCTAAATAAACCAAGTAAACCATAGTATTTACGGGTTTTGAGTCCTTTTTAATTCACCCCGCAGTATCCTAAATTAATTTAGGTATGTGAATAATGCTGATGAGCCTTGAAAAGGCGAAAGTGTGGTCCACAGCAGAGGGTACGGCCAATCAAAGAATGCATTACGTCTATACGTCACAGATTCTCTTTTCAATTTCACCTCTGGTGAAAGAGAAAAGAAATGTTTAATACACACACATATATAAAGTAAAATATACTTCATCCAATACAAGCATGAGCTTGTAGAATATATAAAGACTAAATAAAGTAAACTATACTTATTCCAATATAAGCAAAATATTGTATAATAGGTAACGACTTTAAATAAACAAAATATACAATACTTAATATATTATAAATAAAAAATTGTATAATAGATAAAGACTCTAAATAAACAAAATAAACTGTGCTTAATCCAATGTGAGTAAAACATTGTATAACATGTAAAAACTCTAAATGAGCAATGTAAGCGATACTTAATTCAATATTAGCCGAAGATCATAAGAGGTACAGAACCTAAATGAACATTTTAAGTATTACTTCATCAAATGTAAGCAGGATTTCGTAAGAGGGAAAGGCGAAATTAACACTGTACGTGGCTCATTTTAAACTGAACAAAACAAGTGTTTGTTATACGAATAGTGTTAGGAATACTTATATTCCGGATGAACAAAACAAGTGTTTGTTATACGAATAGTGTTAGGAATACTTATATTCCGGATGAACAAAGCAAGTGTTTGTTATACGAATAGTGTTAGGAATACTTATATTCCGGATGAACAAAGCAAGTGTTTGTTATACGAATAGTGTTAGGAATACTTATATTCCGGATGAACAAAGCAAGTGTTTGTTATACGAATAGTGTTAGGAATACTTATATTCCGGATGAACAAAGCAAGTGTTTGTTATACGAATAGTGTTAGGAATACTTATATTCCGGATGAACAAAGCAAGTGTTTGTTATACGAATAGTGTTAGGAATACTTATATTCCGGAGGAACAAAACAAGTGTTTGTTATACGAATAGTGTTAGGAATACTTATATTTCGGATGAACAAAACAAGTGTTTAGTTTCGTTTCAGTTTACTTACTGATTATAAGTATTTTTTTACAAGTTGTAGTTTTTACAGAATGTTTTAACACGTACGACGTTTCGATCGCTGGTTCCTGTGTACTTGAAAATGCTAGCACTAGCAATGAGAACGTCGTACGTCGTACTTGTTAAAAATATACATATTCCTTACAGTGAGAACTGTAACTTGTAATCAGTAAGTGGACTCACCTTACTGTGAGAACTGTAACTTGTAATCAGTAAGTGGACTCACCTTACTGTGAGAGCTGTAACTTGTAATCGGTAAGTGAACTTACCTTACTGTGAGAACTGTAACTTGTAATCAGTAAGTGAACTTATCTTACTGTGAGAGCTGTAACTTGTAATCAGTAAGTGAACTTACCTTACTGTGACAACTGTAACTTGTAATCAGTAAGTGAACTTACCTTACTGTGAGAGCTGTAACTTGTAATCAGTAAGTGAACTTACCTTACTGTGAGAGCTGTAACTTGTAATCAGTAAATGAACTTACCTTACTGTGAGAGCTGTAACTTGTAATCAGTAAGTGAACTTACCTTACTGTGACAACTGTAACTTGTAATCAGTAAGTGAACTTACCTTACTGTGAGAACTGTAACTTGTAATCAGTAAGTGAACTTACCTTACTGTGAGAGCTGTAACTTCTAAAAAACAAGTATAGTATGTGATGAACGAATCATAAACGAACAATGAATGTCGTTGATACAATAAATGGACAGTTGATTTATAGATTTTTACTTATATTTTCTTGACATAGTTTGTAAATTAGTATGATGTATACACTTTTAGTTTAATTTTACTTGACATCGTTTCTAAATGAGTAAGCTTTATGGACTTTTAGTGGTATTTTTTGACATATTTTATAAATCAGCATGATCTATAGGTTTTTAGTTATATTTTCACTCCATAATATTGAAATGTGTCCTTTGAAAGATTAAACAGGCCTGTGATGATTTTATTGTCTTGAAATGTTTACATGTTCTACAATAACTCCTGTACGCTGAATCCGAAAATGATATACATTTTTCTCCATCACATACAGATTTTTCACAAAACTTCATAACGCAATACACAAAAGAAAGACCACAACACGTAGTTTTGAGACTAAAAGACGTAGATTTCACAAAAATATCAGGATGAATAAGGATGCATATTCGTTTTACATCAACGTTCTTCTCTTCTCATCAGTTTATTTGTATTTTTGTTAACAAATATAATAATAAAAATTTTTTTATTGTGGTAAACGAAATAATAATTTAATATAAGTAAGAGTTTTTTTTTCCCGATTTGTAAAAGATCCTTACGTGATAGAAAAAAAATATTATTTTCGAAATCTGCGTAGCTGAATTATAGAAAATCCATTATTAAAACCAAAACAACTTTTATGTAGTATAAATTCGCACGCCTGTGTTATTTTTATCGTACTTATATCAAGTGCATGTAATTAAAATTACTATAATATTTCTATATATTTCAACTTATCTTGCTAACTGAACATGTTTTAGTTTGGAAAGTTAAATGTACAAAATACTGAATTTTCACCAGTTATCTGTATATTGTCTTGTAAATAGAAATTTTAGAAATAACTTTTTAAATTTAAGACTGTAGATAATATGAAGTTCATACTTAAGTTTGAGACATAACTATAAAAATTACTACAAACAATATAATTTATTGAAAATTGTTTAATAAATCTGACAGTCTTACGAAAAAAACTACAAGTTTACGTTTCTGGTATAAAATTCTCTTTCACTAAAGACTTTCTCACAGTGATTCTTTTAAAGGCGCAAAACAAGAACCTGGTGAAACATAGCAGAAATTCGTAGTAATTTAAAATCCTGAAGTAAGGTATTAGAATTTTCTAGCAAGTCAAATCTTGAGGAAATATAAGAGACTTTTCTAATTGTTTATAATTGGTTTCGTGAAACTATAAAAGGCTTAAACACAACAACAAACTTTAAAGTGATTCGGTGAATAACAGAACAACGACGTCCCATCTACTCGAACCTTTTCAAACTTTCATAGACCATTCGGAAAAGTCACATTTAGATCAAAAAGCAAAATAAATGCACAATTCTTTGAAGAATTAATCACATATAATCTTACATTTCGATAATTAATCGAGAAATTGTAATAAATGTTTAATCCAGCAGAAAATGGGAGGAAAAGTGGTTTATAGTTACAATAAAAAACTCGTGTTATTATAAAAGTGGTTTATAGTTACAATAAAAACCTCGTGTTATTATAAAAGTGGTTTATAGTTACAATAAAAAACTCGTGTTATTATAAAAGTGGTTTATCTGACCAATTTAGGAAAACTTATATAGAGACCTGTTACTTTAACATGTTAAGTATTTAGTGATATGACACAGAAGACCGTCTGCTAACTTTACAGTCACAGTCACCTTAACATGTTAATGATAAGTACAGTAGTGATGTAGGACAGAAGACCGTCTGCTAACCTTACAGTCACAGTCATCTTAACATGTTAATGATAAGTACAATATTGATGTAAGACAGAAGAGCGTCTGCTAACCTTACAGTCACAGTCACCTTAGCATGTTAATTATAAGTAAAGTAGTGATGTAACACAGAAGACAGTCTGCTAACTTTACAGTCACAGTCACCTTAACATGTTAATGATAAGCACAGTAGTGATGTAAGACAGAAGACCGTCTGATAACCTTACAGTAACAGTCACCTTAACATGTTAATGATAAGCACAGTAGTGATGTAAGACAGAAGACCGTCTGATAACCTTACAGTAACAGTCACCTTAACATGTTAATGATAAGCACAGTAGTGATGTAAGACAGAAGACCGTCTGCTAACCTTACAGTAACAGTCACCTTAACATGTTAATGATAAGTAAAGTAGTGATGTTAGAGAGAAGACAGTTATCTTTATCATTGATGTTAAGAAAGATGGAGAACCGTGTTATTAACTAGAAACCTTGAATGTGACAACTTCTTGAGGTCTTAGTTACAGGAGTTTGAATCATTTTTTACTTTAGTAAATCGAAAAATGCTGGAATTAACCGACAACAGTATATAAGTAAGCAATTTCTACGTTTAAAACTTTCTCAGTTGCCAATATCCAATCTGAAGGAAAGTCAGAATAAACAATCAAAAGGCTGTATCAGCGCATAAAAGACTTGTAATAAACTTGGTTTGAATACTAGTGTTTTTTTTGTGTGTTTTTTAAGAGTCGCTTTCTTGAAACAGGTTAAGTCAAGAACTTGAGGCCCGGCACAGTAGGGAAAGATATAAACGCTATCCCTCAGTCGTTTTTTTCTGACTTCCTATTATGGACGTTTCCACTCTTTGAAATAATTCCGTTAAGCAGGGTTCCATTGTTGAAGTGATTACTTCCATTGTTTATGTGTTTATTGAATGATTTACTGTCCTGCCCAACACCACAAACATGATCCTTTTCATTCTTTTTAACATAGGAATGGACATAAAAGTTGAGGAACAATATCAAGAACAAGACGGCGTGGCCGAGGATGGCGTAAACAAATCCAGGATGGAAATCACAGTCCAGAAACAGGGGGAGAACGGCATGAAGTCCAATCAACACAAACTGAACCTGGAAACACAACAATATCAAATTAAGAACAATGTACATACTATAAGCATTCAGTGACAAAGAACGTATACATCAGATGCACGGGTGCCCACAGAAATATCTTCAAGGTGGGTCAAAACATATACGTAGGAGATAAGCTTTTACAGTGAAAGTCAACAGACAAAAATAATATGCGTTATGTGTACTTAAACAATAATAAAAATTGAGTTTTAATAAGAACTGCTACAAATATTTAGTTTAACTACGATGCTAAGTTTGCATCATAATACGTGTGTGTGTGTGTGTGAAATGTAAGGGAGCAAATACCCTTCCTGCAGGCGTCCATGATCAGCTGTAGATTGTCATTCGTCTAGTAATGTCGTAAGGATTTGGTTACCAGTTGTATCGTGTATAATGATCGACTAACCATTTACAGGTCAAATTTATTGGTTAAAAAAAAAGTGAAATCAGAATTTTTAGCCACGTCATAACGGCTCATAGAATGGCTCCAAGTACCGACTTTTAGCTCATAACACCATCTCTTGACCGATCTGAGATCTAATTACAGCCGCGGCTACTGAGGATTCCCTGTAGTTTTAAAATATACGTCTTCAATTTGAGATTGTTAAACATCCTTACTTGTAACAAGCAAGTCGTTAAGTTTTACGATTTAACCTTTAAGTATTATTACAAGACATTTACCAGCTGTGTAATGGTAACGTATTTAACTGTTAGGCTTTATTACGATAAGTTTACCATCTGTGTAATGGTAACGTATTTAACTGTTAGGCTTTATTACAATAAGTTTACCATCTGTTAATGGTAACGTATTTAACTGTTAGGCTTTATTACGATAAGTTTACCATCTGTGTAATGGTAACATATTTAACTGTTAGGCTCTATTACGATTAGTTTACTATCTGTGTAATGGTAACGTATTTAACTGTTAGGTTTTATTACAACAAGTTTACCATCTGTGTAATGGTAACGTATTTAACTGTTAGGTTTTATTACAACAAGTTTACCATCTGTGTAATGGTAACGTATTTAACTGTTAGGTTTTATTACAACAAGTTTACCATCTGTATAATGGAAACATATTTAAACCCTAGGTTTGATTACAAGACGCTTACCATCCGTATAATGGAAACATATTTAAACCCTAGGTTTGATTACAAGACGTTTACCATCTGTATAATGGAAACATATTTAAACCCTAGGTTTGATTACAAGACATTTACCATCTGTATAATGGTGATATATTTCTTCCACCACAAATAAGGTTTCACACGCGGTCCCAAAGCGGCTAGGCAGTAATAAGAGTACATTATCATGTGGACGAAACAGTTGATGAATGGAAAAAAAGCGTTGTGGCCACCTGGAAGAAAAAGAGAATAAATATGTATCAAAATACAGATTCGTAAAACAAGTTGAATATTTTACAAAAATATAGATTAAATATTTAAAAAATGTAAACTGAGTATTTCTTTCTTCCATTTGTAGTGTAAACAGTAAAGATGTAGAGCCGGTAGCTCAGTTTTACTATGACACAACTTGATATGCGAAAAAGAATAAACAAGTTGGTGAAATATTTTTTTGTTCCAACTGATCTTATAATATATATTATGTTTTGCAAGAGAACAGCCGGTTTGTGCGTCTTGTATCAGATGTCAGAACTACTGGTTAGATCAGGCCTATGTCCCTGTGTGTATCGCGTCTTGTATCAGATGTAATGTTAAGACAGTATTATTTTGTAGCATTTGAAGAAGGATAGCTAATAACATAATTATGTAATGGTGAGACGGTATTATGTTGTATGATTTGGAAAAGAATAGTTAATAATGTAATTGTATAATAACGAGACGGTATTATGTTGTAGGCCTTGAAGAAGCATTGTTAATAATGTAATTGTATAATAACGAGACGGTATTATGTTGTAGGCCTTGAAGAAGCATTGTTAATAATGTAATTGTATAATAACGAGACGGTATTATGTTGTAGGCCTTGAAGAAGCATTGTTAATAATGTAATTGTATAATAACGAGACGGTATTATGTTGTAGGCCTTGAAGAAGCATTGTTAATAATCATAAGTACGATAGTAGAAATTGGGAAGATGTGAAATACAAATTAAAATCTCAAACACAATGCAAACTGCATCTAACTAAAACTTTATAAACACTTTACACACATTGTTGAGTAGTAAATAAATCAACGACGGAATAAAAAACCAGCAAAGCGCTTGAGAAAGTTAATAGAGTAAAAGCAAAACTTTACATAACTACCAGTTTGTCAATCTGACTGACTAACGTTGTTGGAAAGGCACATATCTTCCCCCCCCCCCCTTCACCTTATGCAAATCTAAAGGCACTTGATTGAATTACCCTACCTTGGTTAAAAGTGTTTTTCTTAGTTTTACTTATAAACTTGGTAATAACAAGTGATAAGAATAACCATTTTGCAACATTACTAACGAGTTAACAATACACTAGTAGCCACATCCTATGATTACGAGCACGCTCTGTAAGTTTCCAAGTAACAACCCGCCCTGATATCACGTGCGGGTACACGATTGCTTATGCGCACGCGCTACGTGATCAGCTTGCGTCTGTATAAACTAGATAAAAAAAACGTGGACTGCGTAGATTCTCTAGATCTAGGTTCTAACTAAAATCTTATGTTGATAACCTTGAAAACACTTTGTCCCAGACTCACAACGAAGATAGCACTGTGCGAGAACAAAGATAAGGTTAAAAACAGTAATGCTGAATATGCGAAACAAGCCTTAACCACTAATCCAGCCAAAGAAAAGGCTGCTCCCTGGCTAGATGGAAGAAAAACT
>NW_013668724.1:38426-47706 GCF_000517525.1 Limulus polyphemus
AAAACTATGAGAAGGATAGGCCTAGAGCCCAGTCACTCTCGAAATTAGTACCCAAAAACAAAGCTATGAGACAAGTGTAAAAAAGTTTTAGGTAAAAAAATTAGGAAGTAGGAATGGGAGCACCACAAAAAAAAAGGAAACGAGATGAATGGGCGGGAAAAGATTACAACACTTAATGGTTTTTAACACGGTGCAACCTCATTGTGGGTGTGGCCATCGTTCCGTCCATTCCTACTTCGTTCTTTCCTTTGAACTTTGATCCAATTATAAACTTGATTTGAGTTTTATCAGTAGCTAATCCTTTGTAAATATTTAACAAATTAAAAAAATTCAAAAGTCAGTGGTTTGATACTAATCTTTTGACCCACCATTTACCAGTCAGATAGCTATAATGTATCCCATAAGCAAAGTATGCATGATTATTGGAGCTTCCTGTCTCACTTCCAACATCAAACACCCCCTTATGATGTCATGCATTTCGTTAGGGTTACATAATTTGATTACATATATGTATCTGTACTTGGTTGCTGAAACAAAGTTTACAACAGAGAAATTTAGCTATATATGCCTTTCATTTAGTTTGAACAACTACCAAATTACAAAAAGCACAAGAAGATAGGAAAGGGAGAAACAATGGCCACACCCACTTTGAGGTTGCACCATGTCAAAAACCACCAAGTGTGGTAATATTATCCCGCCCATTCCTACCTTGTTTTTTACTTTTTTGTGCTGCAATTCCTAATTCCTAATTTTTTATTTAAATATTATTTACACTTGTATAAATATATAATGGTAAGACGATCATATTTTGTAGAATTTGAAGAAGAAGAAGAAGGGTTATTAATGTTTTTGGGAATAGTGAGACGGAATTATTTTGTTGGATTTGAAGAGAATGGCTAATCAAACAAAACAGTAGTTTTGTAGCCAACGAAAAATAACGAACAAAAAAAAAAAACAACGAAGAAACAAATCTCCTGTAGTCTTTTCTGGTTACCTACTTTGTTAATTATGCATAAGAAATGTATGAATATCACTCTTCTCCAGAATTAAGAATGGCAAATGTTTTGCTTTATCCTGAACATTTATGCACCTCTCGAACAAGTCTGCCAAACTTCATTGATCAGTTTTATCTATTTTTCATTCTAGAGCCACGTGAATTTTTCCATAAATTTTCCAATTCCAGTACATCCAATCTTTCCCCAGCATTACAAAAAATTGTGCAAGTATTTTTTTTCACTGTTATGAATGTAAAGAGGAAACGTTTGCAAAGTATGATTGTCAAAAATGTAAAATATGCTTTAAAATGGCTTTCAAAATAACCCGTATTTCTCTATTATTGGCCGCTAGAAAAAAAAACTAAATAAAAAAATATGAACACTAAAAGTAGTAAGAAACGGTCGACTGAACGCTTACAATGTGAGCACCTAGTGACCACGCTCAGCGGATACCTCCCCTGTCTCTGAAATTGTATGTTC
The DNA here is from genome assembly GCF_000517525.1 of Limulus polyphemus. Classification (NCBI taxonomy): domain Eukaryota; kingdom Metazoa; phylum Arthropoda; class Merostomata; order Xiphosura; family Limulidae; genus Limulus; species Limulus polyphemus. The sequence goes on from NW_013668724.1 coordinate 39,902, forward strand.
TACAATGACACTAACGATAGCAGCAAGAAGCGATTAAATCTATTCGGATCTTCTTGCCTCTGTCTATTTAGTTGTACATAAAAAAATAATGTTGAAAGTATGCCACATCAACAGGTATTCAGAGAGGACCTTTATTAATATTAATAAATTTGGCCCTTTATCTGGTCACTCTCACACGTTGTCATAGTAAAACGCTTTCCAATCTCATGTAATCTACTTGATAATGTGTGTTACATTAACAATATCCTGATTTGTATATTACTTCCCTAAAAGTTGCTTCCCTTCAAGGACCTAATTGAACAACAGTGATTAGTTTGTTTGTAATTAAGCACAAAGCTACACAATGGGCTATCTGTGCTCTGCCCACCACGGGTATCGAAATCCGCATTCTAGCACTGTAAGTCCGCAGACATGCCGCTGTGCCACTGGGGGGGCAACAGTGATTAAAGTTGAAGCGTCTAGTGTGTGGGGTTGATGTAACATACAAAAGTACGTGAACTCCATGCAATAACGCCGAAGAGAAGAAAGAAAAGCCAAAATTCTGCTTTAGTTTAATCATTAGGTGTATTAAATACGCATGGCTGTTTTTAACAGGGCCGGATTGAGGTATGTGGAGGCCCTGAGGCAAATATCCTTATGGAGGCCCTTTAAAATATAAGAAATAAAAAAAAACCTTATTGTATTAAAAACAAACTTTCAAATATAAGAAATAAATATATAAATCGAATATCGCAATATTCATAAATATTTATCGCCCTGAGGCAACTGAATCGTTTGCTTCATGGTTAATCCGGCACTGCTGTTTTAATTTAAGTGTAGTGTGAGTGTTAAATTTAGTTATTTTTAGAAGCGATAGTTTATCGCAGGTTTGTTTACGTAACTGTGCGAATTATATGTTGTGTAGTTCAACTATTGTAAACTGACGGTTGTTGCATTATTGTGTCATGTTACTAGAACCTTCTAAGTTTTTCTCGAGTGTTATTCCATCATAATATCTCGTAGTGTGGGAAAAGTTCTAGGCTCAGTTTAGCTATTAATAAATATGCGTCCAAAATGTAATTCAACTAAAACAAAGTTAGTGAGAGATACAGTGAAATAGACCTAGACTGTTTTTTTGTAAGTTTAGCTGTAAAAGAGCTTATAGTGGCGTTTTTTGTAAAATGAAATTATCACAGATTGGTTTTTAACAACAGAGCAAAGAAAAATAAAGTGTCTTGTCAATTGTGTTCTAAAGTAATTGAATAAACCTGTGTGGGCTTTTGACGAAAAGTTAAAGCTCTGGATACAAATGTGGTAACCAAAAATGTAACGTAAGTGAACTTATCACCGATTGTATTGCAATAATAGAGCAGAGAAAAATAATTCGCTTTGTCAATTGTATTCTAAAGTAACAGAACCAGCCTCTGTGAACTTTGACGAAAATAGACGATTATTTAAAGCTCTGGATACAACTGTGATAATTAACAGTGTAATGAACATTTGTATATTCGTTTGACTTGTTTTAATATACTATTTTGAAACAAGTGGACTGTATGCTGTTTGTTTATTGTTGAAAGTTATCGCCAAAACCTCACATACACTTACTGTAAAGAATCCTGCCCATCCATATATAAAAAGCTGACAAAGTGATATCTCACAAACACAGCAAAATAAAGCAACTTGGAATAACACACTTTGCACCATTTTATTCTAATTCACATATGAATCTCACTGATGTGGTGAAGTAGGAGCTTAGCTGAATGTATTAATATAGAGATAAAGTGAAATCTGTGATGTGGTGAATTAGGAGCTAAGCTGAATGTGTTAATGTTTGACTTCTTTATGGATGAACTGAAATTTCTTTTAGAAGGTTTCAGTTTCGCTTTGGGGGGATTTCCTCTAATGCTAACCAAAAAGGAATTGTTTTTGTATACTAACCAGCACCAAATTTCATGCCGATCCAGATACCCCAGGCCACCAGAGAGTGATGTAAGACGTGAAGAGCTGATATGTGGGTGAATTTCTTTCTCAAGACAAAGAAGATCTGGAACAGAAAAAAAAAGGATGGGGAAGGGGTGTTAGTCACAAACTTTAGGACGATGGTTTAAGTAGATAACACTTTATAGAAGGATAAGCTATAAAATTCTATCGTTTCGATCACAGATACGAGTTAAACAAATATAATATGCTGCCAGTGCGTGAATGCAGATATTTACAATAACGGATTTTAATGTTAATGATAAGTATTAGTTAGGTATATGATAAAGTCGTTGAACTACTTATAGCATCTGAAAATGAATACAGTTTTCTATTTGACTGAGCGGGAATCATATAAAAATTACATTTGTGATCTAACACATTCTTATTAGATTTTATCTACGTAGAAGAGCCAAATGTTAACTTTTTTTAAAGTTTTGTTTCTGTAGGAGACCCGAAGGTTTTATTAACGTTTTATCTACGTAGGAGAACCGAATGTTAACTTTTTTTAAAGTTTTGTTTCTGTAGGAGACCCGAAGGTTTTATTAACGTTTTATCTACGTAGGAGAGCCGAATGTTAACTTTTTTTAAAGTTTTGTTTCTGTAGGAGACCCGAAGGTTTTATTAACGTTTTATCTACGTAGAAGAGCCGATGACTTATCTTTGTAAGATTCTTATACGCAGAAGGCACGAAAATCAATCTCTATAAGATTTCCTCAATAAATTATACCGTGAAATGATTCTAAACCAAAGTTATTTTAAATTTTAATTGTCAACAAACGATACTCACAGTATCAAGAAATTCAGCAATTTTCAGGAGGAGATACCACCAGCCCAGTTTTACCAGCTATAAAGAAAAAAAATCTCAGTGCAGTCTGTTTGCTAATACTTCATCATTGTGGAATGCGTTGCTTGTATCATTATATAACACTCTTTAACATTGCATGTTGTAGGTTGTTTCATACGTTCTAAAAACCAAATCACTATGACATAAAACGTTTAGTCACGTGTCCATATTGTTCAAAACAATCATATTATTTACATTTTACTCTCAAGTTAGTATTGTTTGAACTATATAGCTATATAATTATGATTTAAAAATTTTATTGATGTCCCATTATTGTTAAAAATAGAAAGACATCACCACTGTTTATTGTTAACTAACTATTTACTGTCTAGGTAATAATTCTATTAACTTTTAATTTCAACTCACTGTTATAGCCTCAGGATCCGTTGCATAATTTATGGGTTGGCAAAGCCAGTTGTAGTTGCCCGATAAGTAAGTTAAACTACCGCCCTGAAATAGCACATAGAAACACTTTGAGAAACACGAAAGTAAAATACTTAGTTAAAAACAAAACTACTAACATTGTTTATATCGTAGAGCAGGTATTAACTGTTAGAAAATCAACTTGACAGATGTAAAGCAAGTTTTAACTGTTAGAAAATCACCCAACTTTCTTTATTACAATACTATTAGGTCGTCAAGAAATTGATGTCGCTTTTTTTTAGAAGAAAAAACCTGAACAACTTATATATCAAAATAAAACATTTATTAAATGAAATAATCTCCATTCTTATCGATGATGCTTTTCCATATTACAATCAGGTTGTTAATGCCCTGATTAAAGAAGTCACTTGGCTTTGAAGCAAAGAACATGTTGATGTCCTCTTTAACACCTTCCACACGTTTTCCCATTAAGATGGTGTTGCAGCGAACGAAAAAGATGGTAATCTGATAGTGCCATATCTGGAGAATATGGTGGGTGGTGGAGAACTTCCCAACCCAACTCCATAATATTGTGTTACGTCAAATGTGCCACATGTGAACATGCATTGTCGTGGAGAAGAACACCTTTCTGATTGAAGGGCGTTTCTGATGAAGGGCTTGATTTCAATGTTCCGGTTGCTGACTATAGATCTCTGCTTTGACAGTTTGCTGTGGATTGAGGAGTTCGAAATGAATTACTACTTTGATGTCCCACCAAATGCAAAGCGTCACTTTCTGCGGATGGAGTCTAGGTTTTGGGGTCGGTAGTGGTTTTTATCTAGGACTGAGCCATTGTTTTTGGCGTATAATATTCGCATAGAGAATCCATTTTTCATCACCGGTGACAATTCTGTCCAAAAATGGTTCAGTCGCATTACGCACCAGAAGAGACGAAGCAACGTTCACACGTTGAAAACGATGATCATCGGAGAGTTCGTGAGGCACCCAAAGACCTTCTTTGTGGAGTTTTCCCATATTCCTTAGATGTTTACGTATTGTTTCATAAGAGACATGCAATTTCGGTGCCATTTCACGAGTGTGTTGCCATGGGTTAGACTCAACAAGCGTCTTCAGAGCATCAATATCAATTCCAACATGTTGGCGCCTGCCATTACAGTTTTTAAGGCTAAAGTCACCTGAACCATCATTGACACTTACGAACGTTCAAAACATTTCCATAAACTTCTTTGATATTGTTTGTGGGTACAGAGGCGTTGTTTCCCTTCTTTTATTCAAACAGCATTACATGGTGAATGTGCGTCTCGTCGTGTGCCATCCCTTTACACATTATATAGGCTACACTAACGTGACGTTCAGGCGGTTCGTTTAACCATTATACGTGGTGTACGTTTTTTGGGGGATGGTTAATGAAAGTGTTCCAAAATACGACATTAATTTCTTGACGACCTAATAGATATGCATTTTACAGTTTACACTTTCCTCCTCTTGATGGGCTTTTTTTGCAAGTCGAAATTGTGCTGACTTTCTTTATTACAATACTGAAAATATATTTTTTTTTTACTGCTTCTAACCTAGGCACTTACATAAAAGAAAAAGAAGCCACTGAGTATGACTTGGACGACGTTATATGCAATAATGATATTTTCTATCTGGAAAGGTTTTCGGTTCTTCATCCACACAGGGCCAAGAACTTTGACGAAGTAAACATAACTCGCGATTATTGTTAACATTGGGAAAGGTGAACCTAGAAGAGGCCATCCGTTTGTACGAGGATCTGAAACCAGGAAAAAAGATAAAATAAAACATTAGCGTCCCAAGTAGAAAGGATAGTTTTAGAAGAAGTCACCCGTTTTTACGAGGATCTGAAACCAGGAAAATAAGACAAAATAAAACATTAGCGTCCCAAGTAGAAAGGATAGTTCCAGAAGAAGTCACCCGTTTTTACGAGGATCTTAAACCAGGAAAATAAGACAAAATAAAACATTAGCGTCCCAAGTAGAAAGGATAGTTCCAGAAGAAGTCACCCGTTTTTACGAGGATCTTAAACCAGGAAAATAAGACAAAATAAAACATTAGCGTCCCAAGTAGAAAGGATAGTTCCAGAAGAAGTCACCCGTTTTTACGATGATCTTAAACCAGGAAAAAGATAAAATCAAAACATTACTGTCCTACGTAGGAAAAATATGTCCAAAAGAAACCAATTGATCACAAGTGGTTCTTAAACCGAGAAGACAGACGTGAAACTAGAATATTACTGTTGAAAGTATAAAATAAGAGACAAAGAATTAGGAATGAAAATGGTAATTAAAAAAGAACGCTTCTCTCAAAAGTGAGAAATACGACCCTCGAAAAAAATAAAACATTGAAAAGGAAAATTGAAAACTGAGAAAAGATGTTCTATTTTAGACATTTCCCTTCAGGAGTATGGTTTTCATGAGTTTATGTTATTTATGAACCATTATACATATACATGATCATCGTTCATTTTAATACGTGCATGATATAATTAATCTATACTACGTTCGTCTATGCATAATCCTCAAGATTCTAGACCAATATCAAACTAAATACCTCTATCAAAACACCACACTAAATATTGTTGTACAAAACTATACAATATTGCTAGACAGAACAACACCCTAAACATTGTTGTACATAACCATACAATATTGCTAGATAGAACAACATCTAAACATTGTTGAAAATAACCATACAATATTTCTAGACGGAGCATCACACTAAATATTGTTGTACATAATTCTACACAATTTCTAAATAGGTCATCACACTAAATATTGTTGTATATAACTACACTATTTTTAAATAGGTCATCACACTAAATATTGTTGTACATAACCCTATGCTATTTCTAGACAGAACATCACACTAAATATTGTTGTACATAACCCTTCACTATGTTTTTGATGTAACAACGTTGGAGAGTTTTATAGTAATTTATTGTTCGTACTTTTTGTATGGTTTAGGGTAATAATAATAACTTTGTGTCCAACGTGGCTTACTTGTGATGCTAGGTCTAAAGGCGAACGTTGTTATTATTGTTAAGACGACTGAAATTTCCATTAATTCTTTTACCGAATAATAAAATATTAAAGAAAAACAGGCCAACGATCGAAGCCAGCAGAACATAACTCTCAGGAACACCATTCTTTTCGTGAAAATATAATAGAATTTTGGCTGACCTTACAATATTACGGCACTTGCTTGACGTGAGTTACTACGGCACTTAATAGACTTGATAACACATTGCTTGACGTGAATTACTAAGGCATTTAATAGACTTGATAACACATTGCTTGACGTGAATTACTAAGGCATTTAATAGACTTGATAACACAGTGGACAGGAATAAATAGGCAGAAAATTAAAAGTTGATTAAAAAGTAAATTTAAAGACTATTCATATAAAAAACAGGATATTAAACAATAGATAAAAACAAGAATTTAAAAGAATTAGTAGAATGAGAGATTCAATTTACAAACAAATTATGATAAGAAATTATTTGATCGTTATAGAAAATGTACAGAAAAACTACAAAAGAACTTTAACTTATAGAACTTAGCAGGTCAGTTGAAAAACAATGCACAGTCGAAAAAACCAACGGACTCTGATTGGAAGGTACCAAAAAAAAATATAAAAAAAAGGAACGGCTAGAAATACTTTTCAAAGCGAATGGATAGATTAGTGAACAGCAACCTATTAATTATACTGCACACTTAGAAGGAACAAAATTAAGAAACGTGTTGAATAGTTTCATTTAGACTGATCCTCCCTTTTGTAAACAACGTTTAGAATTATTTGTTGAATTTCTTCACCAGGTCTAATAGTTCTTCTAGTTTTTCATATATATTTTGTCATAGCTGCATGGTGCAGTGTAGATTACTGTTTTTCGGATCACCAGTTGTTTGATTGTAGTGAGGAGATCTTTCAATGTCTTTCCATATTTGAAGAGTACTCTAATATGAATTTTCTGGCAAATGTTCTCGAGTTTGTAGCTGAGAACCTGTAAGAATGGGGGGGGGGGGGCGGGAGAAATAGTGGTGGTTAATTTTTCATTTTAATCACCAAACAACTACCCGAGGTAGAATTCATTAAGAAAGCAGCTGAAATACTTCCATGAAATGAAAGTGAGAAACTAAGATACTCAGTATCGCAAACCTTTCAAGAAAAAAGCAATAATTGAAATTTTAAGGATGTACTTCAACATTATAATTCTACCTGTAGATAAACAACATTATAATTCTACCAGTAGATAAACAACATTATAATTCTAGCAGTAGATAAACAACATTATAATTCTAGCAGTAGATAAACAACATTATAATTCTAGCAGTAGATAAACAACATTATAATTCTAGCAGTAGATAAACAACATTATAATTCTAGCAGTAGATAAACAACATTATAATTCTACCAGTAGATAAACAACATTATAATTCTAGCAGTAGATAAACAACATTATAATTCTACCAGCAGATGAACAACATTATAATTCTAGCAGTAGATAAACAACAATATAATTCTACCAGTAGATAAACAACATTATAATTCTAGCAGTAGATAAACAACATTATAATTCTAGCAGTAGATAAACAACAAT
>NW_013668724.1:47716-52566 GCF_000517525.1 Limulus polyphemus
TAGAATGTAACTAACATTATAATTCTTAGCTAGTAGATTAATAAACATTATAATTCTATCAGTAGATTGAACAACATTATAATTCTAGCAGTAGATAAACAACATTATAATTCTACCAGTACATAAACAACATTATAATTCTACCAGTACATAAACAACATTATAATTCTACCAGTAGATAAACAACATTATAGTTCTACCAGTACATAAACAACGTTATAATTATACCAGTAGATGAACAACATTATAATTCTACCAGTAGATAAACAACATTATAATTCTACCAGTAGATAAACAACATTATAATTCTACCAGTACATAAACAACATTATAATTCTACCAGTAGATAAACAACATTATATTCTACCAGTACATAAACAACATTATAATTCTACCAGTAGATAAACAACATTATAATTCTACCAGTAGATAAACAACATTATAATTCTACCAGTACATAAACAACATTATAATTCTACCAGTAGATAAACAACATTATAATTCTACCAGTAGGTGAACAACATTATAATTCTACCAGTAGATAAATACAACAGAACTCCTATTCTAACAAGACTGATTACGATGAGAAACTACAACAAGTTTTGGTGATAGAAAGTTTAATATACTAAACTACAAAACAACAGGAAAGATGATGTTACCCACTTTAAAACTCCTGTAGAAGTTAAAACTAAAACACTTTAACTCTCAGTTGCTTTGTGGTTGCAGACCTCCACAGTTCTATGGATTTCCTAAGGTATATCAGATAGATATTTTCTTCAGACTAGTTTTTAGTTCTGCCTCTGTCATGAACTAGTTGGCTTTCTGTTACCGATCTCGTTAGGACAGATATCCTCCTCGGACCAGTTTTTAGTTTCCCCTGTCATGAACTAATTGGCTTCCTGTTACCAATCTCTTTAAGACAGATACCTTCACCAGACCAGTATTCAGTTACACCTCTGTCACGAACTAGCTGGCTTCCTGTTACCGATATTTTTAAAAGAGATATCCTCCTTAGAACAGTTTTTAGTTTCCCCTTCCATGAACTAGCCAACTTCCTGTTAGCGATATCTTTAAAAAGGATATCCTCCTCAGATCAGTTTTTAGTTTCCCCTTTCATGAACTAGCTGGCTTTCTGTTACAGATCTGTTTAAGACAGGTATCCTCCTCGGACCAATTTTTAGTTCCCCCCTGTAGCTTTCTTCTTTTACTAGTTTCATTGCGAACCAACAGCTATGAAGTTTCCAGGGGTGGGGCGAATACTGGAGATCAGTAGTCGAATGCATTTTTATGTATTTTTATGAATACGAATACGAAAACGAATACAGGAAAAATGCTAAGTAATCGAATACAAATATATAGGAATGTATTCATATTATTCATATTCATTTTATCATACTTTCCAAAACTTTTCCCACAACTGTTGTAAGACTAATAGGCCTATAATTACTGGGACAATTTTTATTACCTCCCTTGAAAAGAGGAGTGATATCAGCGAACTTCCAATCATTTGGCACCTACCCACTATTCAAGGACTTATGAAAAATAGTAGCAAGAGGCTCACATATCCAATTCTTAACCTCCTTCAAAACCCGTGGGAAACAATTATCTGGCCCAGGAGCTTTATCATTCTTAAAACTTGCCAATTTTGTCTTAACAAGGTCAGAATTAATGTAATCATCTTGTTTTATCTTTCTTTCATCTATCAACTGTTCAAGTGATGACAAAGGACAAGAGATTATTCCATTCTCGTGCCCTGTTGTTTTTTACTTATAAAAATAAATCATCACTGTTTTTGAATGTATACAGATAAAGAACAATGACATTTATTTGCTTGACCATGGATAATTTGTGTGTATTGTCATTTCTTTCATATTTTTTCAGTTCCTTTGTTAATGTGGATATTGTTCTGTATTACCATGTGAGGTTAAACACAATGTTATATTTTAGTAATAAACGTACTATGTTGTGGTATCGATCTCTTTGGGCTCGATGCTTTTTGTCTTCACGTGAAAGGGAGCAGGCATATGGCTGTCCAGCTTTTATGTGTGTTGTGGTGATAGGCTGCATTGTGATGAACCAGAATAAAAAGTAAGAGCAGGGAATGTGAGTGAAGAGGGACAGTTGATCTCTGACAAGCCTCTCCCTCCTAAACACTTGCCAAGGACCAAGTAATGTTGGTATTTTTCATAAAAATCAGTTTTGCTGTCTCTTGAATGCAATAATGCTGATATGCTCTTTATAAGAATCAATTTTTAAAGTGTCTATTTGTCAGGTTTTTTAATGTATGTGTATGTGTGGGCCAGATTATTTACAGCAGGTGTCTGTGACCTGTTGGTGATACATTTCAACAATAAACAAACAGCACACAGTCCACTTGTCCAACTTTTCGTCAAAGTCCACACAGGCTGGTCCAGTTACTTTATAACACGAATAAGACGAATTATACTTCTCTGCTCTGTTATTACAATATAATCGGTGATAAGTTCACTTACGTTACACTGTTGGTTACCACAATTCTATCCAGAGCTTTAAATAATTGTCTCTTTTTCTCAAAAGTCCACACAGGTTTGTTCAATTACATTAGAACACGATTGACAAGACAAATTATTCTTCTATACTCTGTTATTGCAATATAATCTGTGATATTTTCTCTGAGAAATCGCCAATATACTATTTTTATGGCTAAACTCACAAGTACGCAGGCTATACCTATCTGACTATATCTCTCACTTAATTAGCTTGAAATACATTTTGGACGCGTATTTATACATAGACCTTTCGACACACGGATATTTTGATGCAATAATACTCGAGAAAAACTTAGAAGGTTGTAGCAACATGACACAATAATACGACAAGCGCCAATTCACAACAACTGAACCAACCAAAGTATGATTCTTACACAGTTAGTTAACAACTAAGTTCTTTCTAAAAATAACTACATTTAACACTCGTGCTATACTTAAACCATCTAAATCATAATACTTGCATTAATTTAATCAGTCATGTATATTCAACACTATTGAAAGTTGTTGGTGAAAGTAATAAAGTTGGTATACCCTTTATAAAATTGTATTTTTACTATCTGTTGAAAGTTGTTGGTGAATGTAACATTTTTGGTATACTTTTTATAAAAATGTGGTTTTCATGCAAAAGTCGGGAACTTCAAATTAAATCGGTTTTTACTATTTTCTCAGTGTTTTTACATATTAATATAACAATGAGAGTAACTTTTTAAATACAGTTTTATTACCTTTTGAGTAATTGATTTTACGTTATCATCTTTCTATTATCAAACCAATCATACACTGGAAACCCGTGATACATGTGATTGTTTGAGTTGGAATTTGAAGTGAATAAATGATGTCATTACTTGATCCTGGGATGTTTTCAAATGTCACGTGAGATCGACAGCGATATTAAATTTAACAATAATGTGCTTATCCTAGTATTGGAACTCTATATAACAATAATCTGTGTAACAATGCATCAAGCATTTACCAGTAAACATGTTTATCATTGCTCGGAACGCAACAGTAGCAACTGTAGTTCACCTATTATTGAAGCGGGTAATCACCTCCTGACCTTGTTTCGTTGGACGCATGCGTGTACCCTCGGCCGTAGGTTTTTGTTATGATTAATACACTTGGTATGCGGAAGACAAAAAACACGAAAACTCGTACATGTAGGTAAACAACAGAATAACCTTGAACTTTACGTGTGTTCTGTAGTCTTCATGAAAGTCGTTGTTATTATCGACACAGAAGAAAATTTGTTGTACATACGAATTAATACTTAAACTTCATGTTAGCATTTTATTACTTTTTTTTTACTAGAAGGTCAAACCAGAGACAGTTCAATAAACGAAATTATAAGGTCAAACCACAGACAGTTCAATAAAATAAATTATAAGGTCAAACCAGAAATAGTTCAATAAACGAAATTTTAATTATATGGTCAAACCACAGACAGCCCAATAAACGAAATTATAAGGTCAAACCAGAAACAGCCCAATATACGAAATTATAAGGTCAAACCAGAAACAGCCCAATATACGAAATTATAAGGTCAAACCAGAAACAGCCCAATATACGAAATTATAAGGTCAAACCAGAAACAGCCCAATAAACGAAATTATAAAGGCAAACTAGAAACAGTCCAGTAAACGCAATTATAAGGTCAAACCAGAGACAGTAAGTTACATAGTGAATGCTTTAGGTGTTGTAAGGTTCGTGAGACAAAAAAACAAATCTTGTTTTATAAATCTGTTGAGGAGCGAGCGTGCAATTTCTTATTTTGTTATCGTGGGAAGAAATACTATTGCTATATTTTTATTACACTAATTCAGGGAAGAAATACTATCTTAGTAATCTTATTTTACTAATTCTAGGGAGAAATGGGAGAATTACTAACTTAATAATTTACTAATTCTGGATATGAATGTTTTTCAACATTTCTTTAAACTGTACCTCTTCCAACACTTCTTAACAATCCTCAGAACTGTGACTCTACCAACACTTCTTAACAATCCTCAGAACTGTGACTCTACCAACACTTCTTAACAATCCTCAGAACTGTGACTCTACCAACACTTCTTAACAATCCTCAGAACTGTACCTCTTCCAACACTTCTTAACAATCCTCAGAACTGTACCTCTTCCAACACTTCGTAACAATCCTCAGAACTGTACCTCTTCCAACACTTCTTACCAATCCTCAGAACTGTACCTCTTCCAACACTTCGTAACAATCCTCAGAACTGTACCTCTTCCAACACTTCTTAACAATCCTCAGAACTGTACCTCTTCCAACACTTCGTAACAATCCTCAGAACTGTACCTCTTCCAACA
>NW_013668724.1:53445-60306 GCF_000517525.1 Limulus polyphemus
TCCTCAGAACTGTATCTCTTCCAACACTTCTTAACAATCCTCAGAACTGTACCTCTTCCAACACTTCTTAACAATCCTCAGAACTGTGGCTCTACCAACAATTCTTAACAATCCTCAGAACTGTGACTCTACCAACAATTCTTAACAATCCTCAGAACTGTGACTCTACCAATAATTCCAAAAATCTTCAGAATTGTGTCTTTCTATCAACACTTCTTAACAGTCCCTTAAACTGTTCCTCTTCCAACACTTCTTAACAATCCCCAGAACTGTGACTCTACCAACAATTCCAAAAATATTCAGAATTGTGTTTTTCTATCAACACTTCTTAACAATCCTCAGAACTGTGACGCTAGCAACACTTCTTAACAATCCCCAAAACTGTGTGTCTACCAACACTTCTCAACAATGTTCAGAACTTTAAAATACAGAAAACAGCTAAAATGGGATAGTAAAATATATCATTTAAAACAACGTACCTGAAGATGTCGACTTAACAGTGGCGAAACATTGTTTTCAAATGATATATATTTTTCTATCCCCTTTTAGCTGTTTTCTGTATTTTAAAATTCTGTACCAGTCACTCGAATATTGTTCAATATTTTAAGTTATCATTGACATAATAATTTCTCATGGAAAACTGATTTTCAACAATAACAACTTAATGTCACGGTATAACTAGTTATTCCATTATTTTGAGGGATGAATCACTAAAGGAACAGTTATAATGTCATAGTATTACTGGTTCTTCGCACTTTGACTGGTACTAGCTACAAGGAAGGGGAGAATTTTGAACAATGTTGCACTGATTGCATTGAGGAAAGGTCCTACTTCTGTGAGTGAGGTAATGTAAAGTACCACATCTCACGTACAACGATATTTGAGATAAATCAGAACCTGCCTCGACCAATAAAACCCTGACCCCAATCTATTTGAACCCGATATCAACACGAAGGATGAGCCACAAATCAATAATAAATCGGTAAGATTCACCCAGATTGTTGTTATTGTAATTTAACGATGTTTTTATGTCGTAGGCCTATTCGTTTATATTAGTCGTTACTGGTAACATGGTTACGAAGGTATAAGCTCATTGTGTAGATGATAATAATAATAGTTATATGTAAAAATTTAACTTAATCGAGGACTGGATAACGTTAAATAAACTTATCACTAAAAAGATTGTTACATGTAAAACTTAACTTAATTGAGGATTGGATCACGTTAAATAAACTTATCACTAAAAAGATTGTTACATGTAAAACTTAACTTAATTGATGATTGGAGCACGTTAAATAAACTTATCACTAAAAAGATTGTTGCATGTAAAAACTTAACTTAATTGAGGATTGGATAACGTTAAATAAACTTATCACTGAATATCAGATCGCTAAAAAGATTGTTAATTCACGTGTTTAGAAATTACAATATAAACAACGCATCGGTCTAACGTAAGCATAATATTTGTATAGAATGCTGGCGAGATTTAAAACGTTGCCATGCACAGTTGCTCTCTTGCAATGCAGTATTCCTCGAATACTTTTACAAATTCTTTGATAATATATTTTTTACTCTCACTGTTCTTTCTTTTTCTTTTGCAACTAGAGTCGGCAGTGACTTATCTACGAGTAACTGAAATATTTCGCCGTAAGATACGTGTTTGTTTAGGCCTAAATGAATCGCGTGTTTTCACTTTGCTGCAAAAACTGTCATCAGCAAAGTTTTGCTGCGACGTTTCGTAACTGACTTGACAACTGGGCAACATTCATGCGATTTGTTGACCGCTTCCAAGGTAATAATTCAAATATTTCATACCACATGATGCAGACTCGGCCAGTCACGGCGAGGAATTTGGTCCACCCTACAATGATTATCATTTCCTACCAACTACATATAAAGTGCCTAATATTCAATTAGCATGTATTGAGAACAGGTTTCATAGTCGTTTTGAGAGATCTTTATGCATATCACTTTCCTACGTCTTAACAAGTACTTATTCTATTTAAATAATACATTATAAGCTGGATCATTACTATCTTATTTTCATACTCTTGAGGAGATGAAGGAGAGTTATATAGTCGTTACTGAACTTATCACGTTTGTGTTAGTAGGAATAAACGTATGGTAATGAAGAAAAGTTTTCTTGACTGTATTAGAAACTATCACATTGACACTTCAGTTTACTTATGGTAATAAAGAAACGCTTATTTACCGCTTTTTGACATCATCCATTCGTATAAAGTGATTGGATTGTGTTTTATAAAGAGAATCATGGTCAAGCCTTCTTGATCTTTTGTTGAGAAGTTTATTCTGAAAGACAGAGAAATTGGTATTTTTCGCTGTAAACCAGTTTTTACTAATTAATGATAACTTTACTTTTACTCAAGTGACTCTAAACAGCTTAAATGTAAAACAAAGAACATTTACACTAATCATTAACTGATGTCTCTTATGCCGACTGGCTACTTTTTAAGGGCCCACATCTTAATTGTAGCTTAAAATATAATTGCAAGAGATGTTTCAAGTGACTCCTTGAAAACAGGAATTTGTTCAAGTTATTGTTAGTTTCCAAGACAATGGATAGGAGCAAGAGCTCTTCAAAGGGGTATGATAGTAGTTACCCATCTAGTATATTTGTTGTTAACAAAATAATTTCCGCATAGTCATTTTTTATATACGAATGTCATTTAACACACGGTCATTTTTTATATGAAGGATATAAAATAGTTTCGTGTAACTTGAGTATGACCTTAAAGTAAGTTATAAAGTATAGTTTTACGTAACGAGAGTTTGACCTTAAAGTAAATTATAAAGTATAGTTTTACGTAACGAGAGTTTGACCTTAAAGTAAGTTATAACGTATAGCTTTACATAACGAGAGTTTGACCTTAAAGTAAATTATAAAGTAAAGCTTTACGTAACGAGAGTTTGGCCTTAAAGTAAGTTATAAAGTAAAGCTTTACGTAACGAGAGTTTGGCCTTAAAGTAAGTTATAAAGTATAGTTTTACGTAACGAGAGTTTGACCTTAAAGTAAATTATAAAGTATAGTTTTACGTAACGAGAGTTTGACCTTAAAGTAAGTTATAAAGTATAGTTTTACGTAACGAGAGTTTGACCTTAAACTAAGTTATAAAGTAAAGCTTTACGTAACGAGAGTTTGACCTTAAACTAAGTTATAAAGTAAAGCTTTACGCAACGAAAGTTTGACCTTAAAGTAAGTTATAAAGTAAAGCTTTACGTAACGAGAGTTTGGCCTTAAAGTAAGTTATAAAGTTTAGTTTTTATTTAACGAGAGTTTAACCTTAAAGTAAGTTATAAAGTATAGCTTTGCATAACGAGGGTTTGATTTTAATGTAAGTTGTTGAAGTATTTTTGTGATATTTCAAAGCTAGTGATGAAGGTGGGTTTGTGGAAAAAAAACGTAGCTCGTAACTCTAATAAAAGAAAGTTGCTATTAAGAATTATGTGAACTCTAAGTTGCCGTCCTACCTGGATTGAAGTTGCAGGTGCCCAACAACACTGGTTTTTGACTTAGATCTTTATCTTTTCAAGACGCGTCGCAACTGTTTTGCATCAGGCAGTGTTATCTGACAACGTGCGAAGGTTGCGCCTGAAGATATAGAGCCGTTGGCAGCAAATTTAACAAGAGCACCACGGACCACTACCCAAGAAATAAATTGTATCGCTACGGAAAATAACCGAAACGAGAAAAGTTCCTCGACATACAGGACAATAACACGTGTGCACGTCTTACGGGAAATACGACAAGAATATTCGCAGTTTTTCTTACAATTCTAGTTTTGAGGAGAACACCCGCTTCTGATTCGTAGATAAAGTAAAGCAAACTACCTTCCACTTAGGGTGGAGGGGAACACCCGCTTCTGATTGGTAGATAAAGTAAAGCAAACTACCTTCCACTTAGGGTGGAGGGGAACACCCGCTTCTGATTGGTAGATAAAGTAAAGCAAACTACCTTCCACTTAGAGTGGAGGAGAACATCCGCTTTTGATTGGAAGATAAAGTAAAGCAAATTATCTTCCACGTAGGGTGGAGGAGAACACCCGCTTCTCATTGGAAGATAAAGTAAACCAAACTACCTTCCACGTAGGGTGGAGGGGAACACCCGCTTCTCATTGGAAGATAAAATAAACCAAACTACCTTCCACGTAGGGTGGAGGAGAACACCCGTTTCTCATTGGAAGATGAAGTAAACCAAACTACCTTCCACGTAGGGTGGAGGGGAACACCCGTTTCTCATTGGTAGATAAAGTAAAGCAAACTACCTTCCACGTAGGGTGGAGGGGAACACCCGTTTCTCATTGGTAGATAAAGTAAAGCAAACTACCTTCCACGTAGAGTGGAGGGGAACACCCACTTCTCACTGGAAGATAAAGTAAACCAAAATACCTTCCACGTAGGGTGGAGGGAAACACCTGCTTCTGACAATAAAATGATTGCCTGACCGACCTACGTTGATCTGACTATTATTTCCTATAGATCATTTTCCAGACGGTTCTGTTATGATTAGTGTCTGGCGAAAAGCTTCAGTAGATATTGTTTTTCAACATCCCAACCAACAATTGGTCCAGTTATCAACGCTATTTTCAAGTTTTGACCAACTAGACTTTCAAGATCTACGTATCTACATGAGCCGATGTTTCCATTGATGAACGTTACATTTTAAGATCTGTGCAATAATTCAACTAACAGATGTTTCCGTATATCAAAGCTATCTACAAGTAACACTGTTCGAGTTTACGTTATTTTCCATGATTAAAAGTAGAAGACTTCCCACAAGTAACACGATTCGAGATCAGATTATTTTCCATGATTAAAAGTAGAAGACTTCCCACAAGTAACACGATTCGAGATCAGATTATTTTCCATGATTAAAAGTAGAAGACTTCCCACAAGTAACACGGTTCGAGATACAAGATAGTTGTTATGTAGGCCTAACTGTAGTGATGTTCTCAGGAGATTCGAACAAGAAGTTGATATATAGACCAAACTGTGCTGATGTTCTCAGTAAGTTCATACAAGATAGTTGTTATGTAGGCTTAACTGTAGTGATGTTCTCAGGAGATTCGAACAAGAAGTTGATATATAGACCAAACTGTGCTGATGTTCTCAGTAAATTAGAACTAGAAATTTGTATGTAGTCTTAATTGAACTAATGTTATCAATAGATTTGAACAAGAAATTAATATGTAAACCTAACCGTACTGATGTTCTCGGTAAATTGATACAAGAAGTGCCTATGTAAGCCTACGTGTGCCGATGTTCTCAGTTAATTCATACTACAAGTGTGTATGTAGGCCTAACTGTATTGAAGTTCTTACAAGATTCACATGAGAACCTCGTAGGTAAACCTAACTTTGCTGATGTGCTTAGTAAGTTGATAGAAGAATTATGCATGTAGATCTACCTGTGCTGATGTTCTTGGTAGGCACAATCGTTCATGTTCAATTAATGGATTTTCACTAGATAGAAAGAGCAATGGAATAAATTCGGAAGTACACAACTGAATCTGTAGTTTATGTTGTGTTGAAAATAAAGGTAAAGCACATATTGTTAGGACGGAAAGATAAAATGTGTAATAATAAAGCGTACGTAGTCCAGCAGATTACACTGGAAAATACCATATACTTGTGGAGCAATGGAATAAATTCGGAAGTACACAACTGAATCTGTAGTTTATGTTGTGTTGAAAATAAAGGTAAAGCACATATTGTTAGGACGGAAGGATAAAATGTGTAATAATAAAGCGTACGTAGTCCAGCAGATTACACTGGAAAATACCATATACTTGTGGCAAAACCGGTTAAACCACAAGAGGCAGAAAATACTCCAATTCTATTGATCCAAGTGCTTTAACGACTGAAACATGTGCTTCGACTTCCAAGACTCTTGATCTTGGAGACACTTTAGCTGAAACCAGGAATAATTAACACGCTGAATTAAACAAATAACGGATAATGAATCTTCACAAAATGTTGATAAAATTCCAGGTGCTTTATGGAAGACAATTATTATATTCACCTGAAAAGTGAAAACAGTGTTAACCAGTAGTTGTTTGTGTATTCTGAGTCTTCAGAAAAAAGTTTTCTTTCACTATGCTATTTTTGGAAAACTTGATAACGCTGCTTGGGAGGTGGGGGATGGCTTCAGTGTGTGAAAGCGCCTTTCTTCTAGTCTGAGAGAACATGAGCATTCATCAGTCCATGTCCAAAACATGGAGTAATGGCGGAAGGTGTGTGTGTGTAAGGATCAGAGTCAATAAATATATAGACATTGTCAACATGGGGTCATGGTGGAACCTGAGAGAAAGGATCAGCGACAATAAAACTATAGACAGGTAAAAAATATGGAATCTCACACCAAATCACGACTCACAGTTAATAATACAGTGTAACTGAAAGTTGCTAGATATGGCGGACAAGAAGTGTGTTGTCCATGATCAAAATATTTTGCTTGATTAGCTTTTTCAACAACAGCTTAATGACCGTTCTTTTTCGTTCGAATAGTAAATTATTTCTGAATATTTTTACTGTGGTAATTGTCTTTTCTTGATTCGCCTCATTCGTTACGGGTTCAAACATTGACAGCAGTTCAACTTGACCGACGAAATTTCCATTCTTAGGATCATGAAACCTTTCTATTGTTCCACTAAAAGTTAGATTGTGTTTTGTTAAAAGACAAACTATACAAACGAGTCTCGTAAAAACAGATCTTCGGTTATTACTTTGCATTGCAATTAGCTCCATGTCAGTAGTTTCATTGTCTCTAATCCCTACTCTCGGGTTCCACTGTGACTCCATGTTGACAAAGAAGTCCACCGTTTGGTGCGACAATTCCAGAAC
>NW_013668724.1:60960-63912 GCF_000517525.1 Limulus polyphemus
GTTGATTGCTTGTACGCCCATCTGATTAATAATAAGTTAAGAGTATAGGTTGTGATCTATATAAAGTTGTGTTGATTGCTTGTAGGACTATCTGTTCAATACTAAACTTACAAGTATAGGTTGTGATCTATATAAAGTTGTGTTGATTGCTTGTACGCCCATCTGATTAATAATAAGTTAAGAGTATAGGTTGTGATCTATATAAAGTTGTGTTGATTGCTTGTAGGACTATCTGTTCAATACTAAAGTTAAGAGTATAGGTTGTGATCTATATAAAGTTGTGTTGATTGCTTGTACGCCCATCTGATTAATAATAAGTTAAGAGTATAGGTTGTGATCTATATAATTAGTTTGCCTGTTGCCCACTAGTAAACTTATAGGTACTGGTTGTAAAACATATAATGTTCGATTAGTAATTTTACATATCTACAATGTCAATTCTGGTCCATATAGTTAATTGTTTGTATGAAAAGCTTTTGTTCACTAAGAAATTTTCAGGAAAAGAAATCTTCTTCGTGACAAAATTTCCAATGAATTTGTTTATTTTTTCGGTTAATCGCTACAAACATACAAAATCTATGGACAATCGTTACATTTATGTGGAAATAGTAATATTACTTCATACTTACTACGTGTTTAATATAAATACTTTAATCATTTTATTCAAAGACCAAACGATATTTCGGTACGGTAACCATCGAAAAATATACTTTCATTTTGGTGCAAAAAAAATGAGAAGAAAATATTTTTAGTTAAATGTGCAAAAATTAAATAAACGTATTCAGTTATAGCAATGAAACACTAATAAAACGTTAAAATCGAATCGCTCTAAGGAAGAGGTCAATCCTGTCAAAATGTTGACTTTTACTTTACGGTGACTTGTGTACATGAACTAATGTGATTATCGAGAAATCAACTCTGTTCTTCAACGAGTGTGCTAATAATATTATAAATAAACAAGTTTATGATAAGAGAAACGAGAATAAACATTCTCTACTATGTTAATACGGATTTAAAGTAGAGCCGTCATTTATATCCTCAGACACTCTCCAACATGGTTTGATCAACTGAAGATTCGTTAATACGCTGATTAGCGCTTTTTGTTAATTATCCAATAAGTTCCAAGTGTTTGTTGTGATTGTCGACAGGTATTAAGTGTTTCTTGTGAGATGTCAACAGCTTTTATATGTTTTTTTGAATGTTTTCAACAGGTGTTAAGTGTTTCTTGTGAGTTGTCAACCAACAGCTTTTAAGTGTTTCTTGAACGTTTTCAATAGGTGTTACGTGTTTCTTGCGAATTACCAACAGTATTTTTTATAAGTTGTTAACAGGTTTTAAGCTTTGCTCTAAGACTCTCTAATATTACAAATTAGTTTAGTTATACGTGTTTAGTGCTCTAAACTACAAATTTAATGCAAAAACACGCTTTGTCTGAAAACTTGAGAAAGCTTTGGAGCTCAAGTTTAAAGATGTGCTTGAAGTTAGGTGCACATTGGTGTACTAATTTCAGCATCTCAGGGCAAACCGGAAGTTGTAAACACCCGGTGAATTGTGTAATGTACTAACTGCAGCATCTCAGGGCAAACTGTAAGTTCTAAACACCTGGTGAACTGTGTAATGTACTAAATTCAGCAGCTCAGGGCAAACCGGAAGTTGTAAACACCTGATGAACTGTGTAATGTACTAAATTCAGCATCTTAGGGCAAACCGGAAGTTGTAAACACCCGGTGAACTGTGTAATGTACTAATTTCAGCATCTTAGGGCAAACCGGAAGTTGTAAACACCCGGTGAACTGTGTAATGTACTAATTTCAGCAGCTCAGGGCAAACCGGAAGTTGTAAACACCTGGTGAACTGTGTAATGTACCAATTTCAGCAGCTCAGGGCAAACTGGAAGATGTAAACACCTGGTGAACTGTGTAATGTACCAATTTCAGCAGCTCAGGGCAAACTGGAAGATGTAAACACCTGGTGAACTGTGTAATGTACCAATTTCAGCAGCTCAGGGCAAACTGGAAGATGTAAACACCTGGTGAACTGTGTAATGTACTAATTTCAGCATATCGAATATTAAAACACTAATCTAGTCTTTTTTTTAAAGTTTGATTTAATACACAAATTAACAATAAAGACAATAAAACATGGTTTTTAACCAACTAGGAAATGTATGAAGGGAAAACTTAATAAATTATATTGACGTAGGTGTGTGCTACTATTCAATTCAGGAACAAAAATAAACAACTTCAAACTTTCTACAATTTGAATAAGAAGAGCCGAACTAGTTGAGATTACTTTCAAACAAGTTAAGGTAAACATACAAACTGTTCCACTTCAGTGAATTCAGAGAAGATGCGTTGTTTAAAATATTACGACTTGAGTTTCCGGTTCCACAGCGGAAAACCGAGAAGCCGTTCTTTTTTAAGAGACAAGCACTGTTTGCTTTTATGTAGAACAAGACTTCTGTCACGTTCTTCTTTCATGTGTTGACGATAAGCTTTTTGATAAAAGTCACAAAAAAGCACGAGAAATAGAAGCGAATGAAACGTAATCATGAAGAGGAAGCCGCGGGGAAAATCACAGTCTGAGAAGCCGAGCTGGAGGCCATGACAGAAGGCAACAACGAACTGTATCTACGAATAAAAAAACAAACAAACAGGTGAGAGACAAAATACTACATATAAAATAAACTGTATTTCAATAATATCGCAGCAAAATAACAAACCTATGATTATCATGATAGTGTTTCATTAATATCGTAACCGAATAACAGACCTCAGAATATGATGATAGTGTTTCAATAATATCGTAACCAAATAACAGACATCAGGTTATGATGGTAGTGTTTGATTAATATCGTTACAGAATAACAGACATCAGGTTATGATGGTAGTGTTTGATTAATATCGTTACAGAATAACAGACATCAGGTTATGATGGTAGTGTTTGATTAAT
>NW_013668724.1:64760-69047 GCF_000517525.1 Limulus polyphemus
ATGTGATGAAGTTAGCTTTCCACAAATGTGTCCAGACCTCAACTGAATTCACCAAGTCTGTTTGAGTTTTGACACTCATCATTCCATATTACTGTTAACTACCACATTTGGTTCATGGGATTTCTAGTGCTATGATGTGTGGGCATGGCTATTATGTGATGAAGTTGGCTTTCCACAAATGTGTCCAGACCTCAACTGGATTCACCAAGTCTGTTTGAGTTTTGACACTCATCATTCCATATACTGTTAACTACCACATTTGGTTCATGGGATTTTAGTTCCTTTACGTTACAAAACCAACCAGATTCTTTAAAATATATGTTGATAGTTCTTCCTATCTAAAACAGTGTTAATAGCTACCTTTATAGTAATGCCATGGAATTTAGATTGTCAGTTTCTTGTCATCACCCCTATGCAATCGGTACAGTCGTATTAAGCATCATTATTTATGATAATTGCTTATGCTAATATTACGTGACGCTAAACGTTCTTTATAACATTTAGTAAAGTTGTGCTGAAAAGTTGGCAATGAATAATCAATAATAACCATCCACCCGTATGATTATTTTAAAACTTGAGCTAGAAACTGCTAATCTAGTTTGCTTGGCCTAACAAATACTTATATATCCGCACCTTATAGTTTTGCTGCTCTAAATCAGCCGTCTTTAATCCGAATTACAAAAAACAGTCTACTTTTACTTTTAGGTGAAGCTGTAGTAAAAATGTTAGACCTATAGCACACCTGACTTTTTTCGTAGGCGTGAGCAAATATTTTCGTTAAATTTCAGCGGTTTTTGCTGAATAACTTTGCACACCAAATGAGACTCCTAATTATAGATTGAAAAGATCTATCAGTGTAATATATTTGAAAAAAATCCATGAAAGTTAAGTAAGTTCTTCTATCAAAGAAAGTTTCCATATTTCAGTGCGAAGAAAAAAAAAGGAAGAACCTCAATCAAAATTGGATTGCCTTGAAGTAAGAGTCTAATAGCGCATCTCCACTGAAAATATGTGATAGTATGGATTACCACAGTTCGAGATACAGTAGGTGGAAAATCACTAAACTATCACTCCTGTTCATTAATAACACACAGAATGTTCTGCAGCAGGTTGTTTTGGCCACACGACACATTACGTTGATCTTGATGTGCACATTTTATGTGTTCTGGTGACAGAACGTATAACTGCTTCCATCTAGAAAGAAAGTGCACATATTTTGTCTTCAGATTTGAACATTTTCTGTCTTTGTGATAGTTTTTATATGACTTGGTGATAATTTTGGTATTTAAAGGTTTGTAACAAAAGTGTAAATTCTCAAAAATGTTCAAATGTCGGAAAAACATAGCAAGAAAAGGCAGCTTATATTTGTGTATCCATATTTTCAGTGGTTATCATACCAGACTATACAGTCTGGACAAAGTCAACTTTATCATCATGTCCGCACAGCATGCACTAAAAATCCCATGAACCAAATGTGGTAGTTAACAGTATATGGAATGATGAGTGTCAAAACTCAAACAGACTTGGTGAATCCAGTTGAGGTCTGGACACATTTGTGGAAAGCCAACTTCATCACATAATAGCCATGCCCACACATCATAGCACTAGAAATCCCATGAACCAAATGTGGTAGTTAACAGTATATGGAATGATGAGTGTCAAAACTCAAACAGACTTGGTGAATCCAGTTGAGGTCTGGACACATTTGTGGAAAGCCAACTTCATCACATAATGGCCATGCCCACACATCATAGCCTGTTCCAAATAATAGGGTTGCGATCCTAAGACTAACGTTGGTTACTATCGAGTGTCACTTTCTTATTTGGTGTGTATTGACAAAAAGTCATGACACCTAATCAAAAACACTTTAAGTGTGGAAAAAAGTGCAGCCAAAAAGAATTCAGTGTGAAACTTAAAGGAATGAAATCAAAATTGGCGGCCAAACTGGTAGCTATACTGATAGCATTGATAAGAAGTTTACACCAAATATTCATTCATTAGTTAGCTAGGCCACGTGTTTCGTTTTACCCACCATCATGCTCCAAGTTGAATTAAAAACGTGGCATTGATAACTAATGAATGAATATTTGCTGTAAAATTCTTATGCATCGTATAAGTGTAACTACCAGTTTGCCATCAATGTTGATTTCATTCCTTTAAGTCGCATGCTGAATCCTTTTTTGGCCACACTTTTTTTTCACACCTAAGATGTTTTTGATTAGATAATTAATAATATATATAGATTTTAAGGATAGAGACAGTTTGAAAAATATTTGCCTCCTTTACATTTTAGTGTGCTGTTAATGATGGTAGTGTTTGATAAATATCGTTACAGAATAATGGACATCAGGTTATGATGGTAGTGTTTGATTAATATCGTTACAGAATAACAGAATGAGGTTATGATGGTAGTGTTTGATTAGTATCTTAACCGAATAACACGCAGTGGCATTATTTGAACTGATAACACACTGTTGTTGTCTGAACTGATAACACACTCTGGCATTGTTTGAACTGATAACACACTCTGGCATTGTTTGAACTGATAACATACTCCGGTGTTCTTTGAACTGCTAACATACTGTGATGTTGTCTGAACTGCTAACATACTGTGATGTTGTCTGAACTGCTAACATACTGGTGATGTTGTCTGAACTGATAACATACTGTGATGTTGTCTGAGCTGCTAACTACTAACACTTTTATACCACTTAAATGTACATGTAACAAGACGTGCCATTTGACATTGTGGGTTAGGAGTACCATTGTTACACAAAATATAGGGTTCGATTCCCCGCGGTGGATAGAGCCTGTAGCTCAACGTGGATTTACTCTAAAACAAACAAAGCTTCGTTATAGATATTTTTCATTTAATTACAGTAGGTTAGAGAATAGCTGAGGGTTGTTTTAATGTATGTATTTACTTAGTGAAATATCCAATAAGATATCGTATTATGTTACTGATATTGAGTTGCAGAGGATCAAATACATACTATAAACACGAGGCTTAACACAAGAATGGTAAATTATCATACTTGTTAATATACAATATCTATATGAAAGAAGACTTTGTTATTCTTCTCAGCATATCTGTTTTAGCATGAAGATTGTAAATAATTAACAACCGACTACCTACATACCCAATAACACCATGTAAGATGTATATCTCTTATGTATACCAACTGCATACTCCCCTCCCAACACCACCTGGATATCCCACGATACAACCTGTATACCTCACAAGATCTTTCCCCGTGTACCTCACTACATCACTTTGATATCTCACAACATCTCTTCTGTATACCTTACTAAACAACCTGGATACCTCACAACATCTCTCCTGTATACCTTACTACACCACCTGGATACCTTACAACATCTCTCCTGTATACCTCACTGCATCACCTGTATACTTCACAATATCTCTCCTGTATACCTCACTACACCACCTGTATATCTTACTACATCACCAGCATAGCTTACAACATCTCTCATGTATACCTTACTACAACAACTACATACCTCACAACATCTCTCTTGTATACCTTACAACAACACCTACATACATCACAACATCTCTCCTGTATACCTTACTACACCATCTACATACCTCACAACATCTCTCCTGTATACCTTACAACAACACCTACATACCTCACAACATCTCTCTTGTATACCTTACAACAACACCTACATACATCACAACATCTCTCCTGTATACCTTACTACACCATCTACATACCTCACAACATCTCTCCTGTATACCTTACAACAACACCTACATACATCACAACATCTCTCCTGTATACCTCACTGCACCACCTGTATACCTCACAACATCTCTCCTGTATACCTCACTACACCACCTGTATATCTTACTTCATCACCTGCATACCTCACAACATCTCTCATGTATATCTTACTACACCACCTGCATACCTCACAACATCTCTTCTGTATACCTTACTACACCACCTAATACCTCACTACACCATCTACATACCTCTCGACGTCACCAGCATATCTCACGACAGCCTCTTTCAAGACCTAACAGCACAGTTTAATTGTTTACAACTTCTGAAACCCTACGAATAAAAGTAAGCTGAGTCATTTATCGCAGATTCTGTGAATGTTTGAGTTAACTCCCAAATACGTTCTTATAATCTCCAGGGGTAGGCCATATAAAAACCTGATGTCTGTTATTCTGTAACGATATTAATCAAACACTACCATCATAACCTGATGGTCTGTTATTCTGTAACGATATTAATCAAACACTACCATCAT
>NW_013668724.1:69866-73214 GCF_000517525.1 Limulus polyphemus
AACAAGAGAGCAGAAAACATTTGAATGTGAAATCCACCAAAACAGAACGCCAAAAGATCATAGAGTGTTTTAAATCACCACAACTGTATACAGGTAACCCACCCACACTGACAGATACCTACAAGTGCAATCCTGTCAGCCAGTCTCGGAAAAACGTGGGATAATCTGATGCCTTAACAAGAGAGCAGAAAACATTTGAATGTGAAATCCACCAAAACAGAACGCCAAAAGATCATAGAGTGTTTTAAATCACCACAACTGTATACAGGTAACCCACCCACACTGACAGATACCTACAAGTGCAGTCCTATCATCCAGTCTCGATAAAACGTGGTATAATCTGATGCCTGAACAAGAGAGCAGAAAACATTGGAATGTGAAATCCACCAAAACAGAACGCCAAAAGATCATAGAGTGTTTTAAATCTCTACCTTCATCAAAAACTCCCTGAAGAATACAACAATGGAAAGAATGGATCAAAGGAACACTACTACCATTTACCTTCCTTACATGTCAGTGAAAAACTCAAACACATAACCAAGAAGTTCAACATAGATGTCTGGTGGAAATTTTACAATACGATAAGACCCATTCTAGTGAAAACTAACAGAAACTTACTAATTAAAAACATAGAAATGTCATTTATGAAATTACATGCTTCTGCAACGAGACATACATTAGATAAACGGGAAAAAAAAAGACTCGAGACAAGAATATAAGAACATAAATACAGCACAAGAATCATGAAAAATCAAAGTTCAGCCAATGCAGAACACATCATGTCAACTGGACACAAAATAAACTGGGATAAAACTAAAAACAAATTTTGGAAGACAAAGAAAAATTAAAGAATCTTTCTACACCAATACGATAAAGCCTTCACTAAACAGAGATTCGAGATTAAAGGTGAGCAACCTATGGCTACCATTTGTTGAATCCACATGCAGTCTTTACACCAATCAAAACAAGGGATAATCAAACCAATCACAACATGTCCTTCACAATCCACCAGAATACTATAAAAGGTGGTTTATTTGAAGTTAAGCACAAAGCTTACACACCTCAAGAATACCTACACAGCATTACCAAGTTACCAACAATCAAAGATCGCTTTACACAACTTGCCACGAAATTTTGCAGAATAGCCAAAAATAGGAACACACAGACCAAACAGTTCAAACAATTAGCTCTAACACCAGAAACTTGGAACACATACATATCACCATTCAATTACATAAACAGCCTAGAAAACACATAAAAGACTCACCAAGTAACTGAAAGAAATTTATTTTTCAGCTTTGGGCACTGGTCAGGTAGATTATTCGGCGCCTGACCAGTGAAAGTGGGTTTTCTCGGGGTACTCCCGTTTTCCCCCCACAGCAAAATTCTGAGAATTGGACCACGGTCCTCCTCCTAGCCCTGAAAAGGACCGACAGACGGCCTCCTCCCCCACCCAAAATGTTTAGCCCTAGTGCTTTATCCCACCCAACGCATCCTCGAAGGCGCCGCTGCCTGATTTTCTAAGCTTAATGTATGGTCCAGACCCGGTCAAACCAATCCAGGACAAACTATAATACTCACGAATATGTACATCCCTCACCAAGCAGCGGGGTTGTAGAGAAGCGGAAAAAAACTTCTGAACACCACTGGTTGTCCTCATACACGTTGAGTTTGAAAGGACTAACCAAAATTACCACCCAGAGTATAAGTATAAGTTAAGCACAAAGCTACACAATGGGCTATCTGTGCTCTACCCACAACGAGTTTCAAAAACCGGTTTCTAGCATTGCAAGTCCGCAGACACACCGTTGTGCCACTGGGGAGGGGGGGGGTGGCTACTATAAAAGACATGCAAAACCTTACACACACACTGACGTGAAGATGAAAAACTTTCGAAACGTCGTCCTCTACACTTCTGTGTTTTTAGAATAGTATACTAATCAATAATGGATATTTTGGTATGGAAAGGCATCTGTATGCTATAGAGCTATGCATCTGTTTATAAGGGGTTTATTTACTACTCAACATTACATTATATGTTAATGGATGAAATTGTAAGACCTTTCACAAGTGCTGTCTGCTCTAACTCTGTCTTGATGCAGTATAATACCCAGTTTCATGCGTACCTTGAATAAATTCTGAATTGAATCCCACAGAACACCTCTTGGAAATCCTTTAAGATCAAGTACATCAGTGCTATAATTGAATCCCATAGAACACCTCTAGTCAATCGTTTAAGATCAAGTACATCAATGCTTTAATTAAATACCATAGAACACCTCTTGGAAATCCTTTAAGATCAAGTACATCAATGCTTTAATTAAATACCATAGAACACCTCTTGGAAATCGTTTAAGATCAAGTACATCAATGCTTTAATTGAATCCCATTGAACACCTCTTGGAAATCGCTTAAAACCAAGTACATCAGTGCTTTAATTGAATCCCATTGAACACCTCTTGGAAATCGCTTAAAACCAAGTACATCAGTGCTTTAATTAAATACCATAGAACACCTCTAGGATAACCTTTAAATTCAAGTGCATCAAAACTTTTATCCACCGAGCGATATCATTAAATCAGGAGTAGAAAAGGATCCTTCATAATGTTCCTTACATAATAATCAGAATCATGCCTCTCAGATACAGGAACTACATAAATATCAGAGGAGCAAGCATATTCAGTAGTGGGGATCTCCTTTTACCAAAAATGGCTCTTTGAGCAGTTGATTCAGTTAGAACCTAATTAGGACCATTCTGAATTTAAAGTTAGTCATGCTAGATTGGTTATAACTAGAGATGTGTTGTCGATATATTAAATGCATACAGTGAAAAAATAATATTATTATAATGTATCATCATTTCAGTTTTGGTGTCCATATGGCTGAAGAAAAAATTATCATAAACACTTTGTACTTTAAGTTCATTACAGCCACTTTGAAACAAACCTATTATCTTTTCCTGTGGCTTTTAACTTACCATCTGGATGTTTAGTCACGTATTTCTTTCATAAAAATACTTTTTTGTGTTACGGCTTACAAAAGCTAACCAATTAGATCAACTTACCATTTGGATAAATGTCATGTATTTTTCCACCACAAGAACTTCTGGGTGCTAGGTTCTACTATAGCAAAGCTAACTTACATTCTGGATGACTCAAGTACGTTTTCCTCTACAAGAGCTTTTAGGTGCTAGATCCTAGTGTAGCAAAGCCAACTTACCATTTGGATAAAAGTCATGTATTTTTTTCCACCACAAGAACTTCTGGGTGCTAGGTCCAACTGCAGCAAAGCTATCTTACATTCTGGATGACTCAAGTACATTTTCCTCTACAAGAGCTTTTAGGTGCT